>NW_024734046.1:510000-725000 GCF_018991925.1 Homarus americanus | reverse complement strand
AACTCTTCTCACCTTGCACACCTCACTTGCAACTCTTCTCACCTTACACCCTCACCTGCGACTCTTCTCACCTTGCACCCTCACCTGCAACTCTTCTCACCTGGATGATACTTTGCAACACCAGGCGGCCAAAAGACGACAATCGTGGTCCAGAGGAATTTATAAGCTTACGAGAAAGGATCTGGTTTTATTCTTGACGGGCAAATATCATTAATCTTCATTTATCATGCAGACCGCGCCGTGCATTTATAGCGAGTTGGCTCTTTTTTTTTTTTTTTGCACAATGATCTTTGAACATCTTAATCACCACAGTTTGCCACATATAGTACTACCAGTGACGTATCAGCAAAATCTAGAGCCGAGGTAATCTGTGAGATGGAGCAGTTATTACACAGGTGAAGTGAGCTTATGTTACTACTATATAACATCCTAGTTGTTACTTTTATTCTGAATACATTGCCTTTTATAATGAATGGTGAAAGAAGGTATAACGCTAAAAAAAAAAATCATCAGGAATTTAGAAGAAAACAAAAATAAATCACTAAAATTATCTCTTGTTCGAAATATATCTCTGTGGATTTAATTCTTTTAGTTATTTTCCTCTTGGATAAAACTTGTTTAATTTCGAATCTCTGGAACCCATAAAGAAAATGATAATGAAAATGATTATTAAGGGACGAAGAAGGGAAGAGGAGGATGATGAAGGGAGAAGGAAGAGGAAGGGAGTAAGAGGATGGAGAGGAGAAGAAGGAGGAGGAACAGGAAGGGAGGAGGTGGATAATGAGACGCAGGTTCAACAGTAACAACAAGTCAGCTCACCAAATACGTGCCACCAATACACACTACCACGAACTTGTCAAATACGCACTCTAGCTGTCACAGTTCAGGACAAGACTCAGTCCTTATCAAATTATTTTCTTTTCTCGGGACCAAAGAACCAATAATGACCTCACCTGAGTGATATAGAAACATAATTAAAATAAAACTACGAAATGACGAGCTCTTAATTAAAACAAATATGATCTTAAATTCTTGTTAAACTTATTAGAAAAAAACAGATCCTTCATATTCACACCATCAATAACAAGACCCTTAACTACCATACATACCCCATAACGCCTAACAATCTACCTCACCCCCCCCCCGCACCTCCCACGCTTCAACACTAAGCTACATATACCTGCAGTTACCCCATTATGTAGTTCATTGTAAGCAACCAAACAAGAGAACAATTATTTAACCTCATATCCTAATGACTAACATAACAATCATGCTCTTACTCACAGTCCTCAGCATTTTGTAATGAATAACTAATGAGGGACTATTCCTACGGAGGAGGGAGGAGGAGGAGGAGGAGGAGGAGGAGGAGGAGGAGGACCTTGGCTTCACAACGATCTAGCTGTCGTCCATCAAACAAAATCTAAAAATTGTTGATGAATTTGCATTAACACCGAGAGATGAAGACTATGATGCTGACCATTTATAAAACATCTATACATCTGTCTCAGTTTCAACCATAAAATAAAAACAAATTCCTTAAAAGTTTCAAAAAAAAAAAGTATTAAGCCCGTTACAAACTTAAATTAACACAAGAGTAACCATCATGAATACTGTTAATGGTCGTAAGATGTGGATGACCTCGTTAATGGGTGGGAAGACTGGAGAGGGGTCTTTATTAGGCTGTTAACTGCTCTCCGGGAGACAATAACACGAAGAGGAATACCTTGAGTGAGAGAGATCCTGTACCTGTCTCAACAATAACCCAGAGGAGAGAATTGCCAGCCAGAATCCAGTTTCTCAAAGGCCCGTATGATAAATATCTCTCTTAAATGTAGGTATAAATGTACGAAACTAACTGTATGGCATAAGCTGGAGAGAGCAACATAATAACACTGAAACTCTTTTTGGTTACGTTCACATAAGATGTTATTTTTGTCCTTCTATCTTCGTGTTTTATCTGAGGTCAAAGAGTCAAGTGTGTTGTTACAGCTCAAGCTAGGAGGATATTTATTATAAGAACTCCTTTAAGAACTGGGTCGAAGATTCTCACAACGACAAGAGGTCCTCACTGTCGAATCATTCACTAAAGGCTATGACGGGGCTAGGACTAGGAGTAAGGCTATAAATAAGGGCTAGGTATAGGGCTATAGCAGGGGGCTAGGAGTAAGTTATAACAAGGGTAAGGACCAGAGCTATGGCAGGGGTTTGGGCTAGGAGTAAAGGTATAACAAGGACTAGGACTAAGACTAGGGCTAGGACAAGGACTAGGACTAAGACTAGGGCTAGGACAAGGACTAGGACTAAGACTAGGGCTAGGACAAGGACTAGGAAAATACAGGGTTAGGACTAGGTAACACAATCAAATACCGCAAGTATTAATTAGTCCCTCCTTACTATAGTAGAAACTAAAGGGTAACTATAGAATTTCTCTTCGTCTGTGTTTCCCCATTAGTGCGTTAACTCTCATTGCAATAAAAATAAGTAAAACAAATAAAACTTAGCCCAGATATAAACAATAATCAAAAAAATAACATCCATTATAATTTTGTGGACAAGAATAAAATAATGCCCAAACTAAGGTCATCAATAAAGGTCATGTATTATTGACTGTAAATTCATTCATAAACTGCCTAATACCTTTGCTGCTCTCTCTAAAGTTCATCCCGATTCAGAATCCGATAACCAAACATCCACTTGACTGCTCAGAAATACACTCATGACCCACAAGAAGATACCAAGTCATGTGTTCTGGTTTTCCATCATCTTACCACATGTTCACCTCTAAGCCAATTAGTAAACAAATTAAAATCCCTTACCACATAACCACAGAACGGATAAGCAACCTTCTCTCAAATTCGAACAAATAAAAAAATGCATATAAAGTTATTGATAGCGTGTATAAGTTTTTTCTCTCAATAAAAAACAAAAACAATATTTTATCAACAAAAACACTGATCCAAACTACCTGAAAATTAATGTACCAATAGACCATTTGAACGAGGCTGTTGGGAGCGATTTACGAATAATTAAAAAATACATTAAGTACACATTTAATCCCCGAACTATAAGGATTACTTCATTCACCCAGTAACTATCATACTCGTTTGCCTAAGCTTTATAAATCTGTGGCATTACGATGTATTCACTATGAGGCTCACCTATTTTTTTGTGTAGGTTGGTAAAAAAAATATGAATATTAATTTTTGTCTCATTAGGCTATTGAGGTGTGTGTGTGTGTGTGTGTGTGTGTGTGCGTGTGTGTGTGTGTGTGTGTGTGATGGATATTACCATTGATCAATTACCGAATGATACTGCAAAACAAATACTACTAATATTACAGTGTGATATCAGAGAAATAAAATACAAAGTGATATTTCAACAACAAATTAAATGTACCGAGTGATATAACCCAAATCAATCTGTCGGTGAAATTTCTGGTCTGTTCGATTGACTCCAGCAGGTTAAATAAATTAGCAGGCAGCAGAAGGAAGCTAGTAAGCAGGTAACCGGAAGCCGAATATATCGAAAAACAGAAAGGCGATATGAAAAGTAGAAAGTAGTAGAAGATAAGCTGGAACATGCAGACTGGCACCAGGTACATGCAGGCAGCAAGCACAGGTAGATTAACAAACAGACAGACAGACAGACGGAGAGCAGGTAGAAGCAAGAATGACAGCCAAATAGGTAAGCAGCAAGTAGAGGCAGCACAGAGAGAGAGAGAGAGAGAGAGAGAGAGAGAGAGAGAGAGAGACTCCCAGGCGTTGCTCAACACCGGCGTCAGGGGTCACATCAAATGAGGGTAATTATCTCAGTACATTGAGGTGGTTTATTTGGGAAAGCTCTCTGTAGGACAAACTCATCCGGCTCTACACTCATTCAGGCACCATAATCTCTCCACCATCCAGCTCTACACATCCACCAGGCTCCACGCAGCACCATAACCTCTCCACTCCCACCCACCGCCGAAGGTGAATAATTAAGAGAAATTTGCATGAACACTACTGAGGCATTTCATCTTGGCGAAAATCCTCCTTCCATATAATAAACGGATCACCTGAAGATTATACCTAAGTTATTTCACCTTACGATTAACCACTCTAACGCTAACCTAACCTAACCTTACATAACCAAACAGAAACTGACTAAATCTAACCTAACATAACCTAACCCCTCCCACTGTAGTGTCAGGGTGTTTCATCATAATGTGAAAGAAGTTCGGGGTGAATCTTCAGATAATTCTACTTTATAAATAATAAAATAAGCCCAAACAGTAATAATAAATTTCAGTAACTTATATATGTGTCTCTAACAAGCTTATATTTGTGGAAACATTATTTCTAACTCCGAGAACTATGTCACTCCATATATTGCAGTTACCAGCAAAAGTCCTCCCACAGCCTGCTACACAGGCTGTGGGAGGACTTTTGCTGGTAACTGTGCATAATAAAACAAAAACAGGACGGTATTCTTGTCCTGTATGTTACTTCAGTCTATGATAAGGAATCATATAATATAATTGTTGGAATATTACCAATAAAATGCGATTCTCTCTCTCTCTCTGGTTTATCATCACACATAATTCACAATCACGCACGTTATCTCCACACACGAAACCAAACACGTTTCACAACACTCAAAGGTCTCTAAATCCTCTTCCTACTCCTCCAAAACAACACAAAGTAACACAAATACAGAAAACCTACAAGGAATCCTGATAACCTGAAGATCAGACACTCCAGCTTATTTCACCTAAAGATTTACCACCGTAACAGTGACCTAACCTAACCCCCAGATAGTGTTAAGGTGGTTAATCTTCAAGTGAAACATGCTAGGGTGTCTTATTTTCAGGTGATCCAAATATCC
Source organism: Homarus americanus (assembly GCF_018991925.1). Classification (NCBI taxonomy): domain Eukaryota; kingdom Metazoa; phylum Arthropoda; class Malacostraca; order Decapoda; family Nephropidae; genus Homarus; species Homarus americanus. Next base: position 720,137 of record NW_024734046.1, on the reverse strand, counting down.
CCATCAATAAAAAAACACACAAAAAAACAATGATTTCCCCAGTAAAAATTCCCAAAATTTAAACACATTTATTAGGTCTTTTAAACACGCACGCACGCACATACACCACCCCCCACACACACACCCACACACCCACAGTTGTCCTGAGAAATATCAAATGCATGAGGTAAGATTTCAGGTCACGATCAGTATTTAAGTCTCGACCAGCAGCAGAGAACCGTATATCACTTTGCTCCCCGCAGGTGTGTGTCACTTTGTCTTATCTGGAATGTTACTCTGGAGGTTTATGTTAAGGGGATGGGAAGGGAGGATAATTCTCGACCTTAATTGTGTATACTATAATATAGTTTTCTGGGGTTTTCATGGGGTGTAAATTATACTTTCATTGCTCCATAGGGGTAAACTTTGTCTTATTTGTGTAAACCAAAGTATATAGTTTTTCGGTTTGCGTCTCTAAACTTTCAATGGGTCAGGAAATAGTTCTCTATCTTAAGTAAGTAAACTAGTGTTATTTCATTGGCTTTTGGGATGGGAAACTCTTTTGTTGATCCAGGATATACGCTTGGTGGGAGGAGGAGGCCAGGGTCTACTCACTCTAATCTTATTGGTCTAGGAAATATTAATTATATACACTAACTTTTATTGGTCCAAGGGATGTGACCTACTCTTTTATTGGTCGAGGGGATAAAACTTGATCATTTTATTGGTCCAGGGATGTAAACTAATTTCTTATTGGTTTAGAGGATGTAAGACACTATCTTATTCGTCCAGGAGATTTAAACTACTTCTTTATTGGTCTAAGGACAATTTTCAAGCCAAAGGGGTATGTGTACAGTATAATGTATTTAGTGCCAACGATCAAGATGCCTTGCTTTAAAGTAGTGGAATAATATACAAATACCACAGACTTGTGTAATTTTGTGTGGACACGTTATACAAAATTACACGAAAGTGAGTAAATTTGTACTTAAAAAATATACCGACTATCCCCTCAGGCTGGTGCAATCTAACGACGTGAACACTGAACTTCTTCTATCAACATGCACTGATAATATTTAAAACACTGAACTTATGTTAACATTTTATAATCCTACCAATAGTGATTAAAAGTAGGGAGATATAACTCTTAATACATAGTAGTTGTTGTCTAGTGGATGAACCAACTCAGAGCATATTATTAAAAACATTAAGTTGTTGAAGCATAGAAATACATTATTGCATTAACTCAGTATCGAGAAGACTACATTCTTCTTCAGTAAGACATAATAAAATATAACGAAAAAATCAGTAAATTTTGCCTTCTTTTAAGCATAATGTAATATACATCAACGTATATCAAATGTGACTTATATGACGGAGGTTAAAATCTGGTATACGACCATTATGGCAACGTACCCTAAATTACATGGTAATACCTACAAATCTGAAAAATTTTCACGGAAAACCAGAGTTACGAGTCTAAAATGTGCTGGAATGAGGACGGAAAGCGTGGAGGACGGTGGTCGGTAGGGGTGGTGATGGTGGTGGAGGTGTGGGTGGTCGGAGGTGTGGGTGGTGGTCGGAGGTGTGGGTGGTGGTCGTTGGTGTGGGTGGTGGTTGGAGGTGTGGGTGGTGGTCGGAGGTGTGGGTGGCGGTTGGAGGTGTGGTGGTGGTCGGTGGTGTGGTGGTGGTGGAGGTGTGGGTGGTGGTGGAGGTGTGGGTGGTGGGTGTGGGTGGTCGTGGTGTGGGTGGTGGTCGGTGGTGGGTGGTGGTGGTGGTGTGGGTGGTGGTTGGAGGTGTGGGTGGTGGTTGGAGGTGTGGGTGGTGGTCGGAGGTGTGGGTGGTGGTCGTGGTGTGGGTGGTGGTCGGTGGTGTGGGTGGTGGTTGGAGTGTGGTGGTGGTGGGTGTGTGGGTGGTGGCGGTGGTGTGGGTGGCGGTTGAAAATGGGTGGTGGTTGGAGGGTGATGGGTGATTGGAGGTGGTGATTGGAAGATGGGTTGTCGGAGGGTGGGAAGGTGGGTGGGGGGTGGTCTAAGGGGGTGGGGTGGGGTGGGTGGGGGGAAGGGTGGTGGGGTGGTCGAAGGGTGGGGTGGTCGAAGGGGATGGTGGTTGGAGGTGTGGGGGTAGTTGGAGGGTGGGAGTGGTCGGAGGGTAGGGATGGTGGTTGAGGGTGGTGGTTGAAGGGTGGAGGAGGTCGGAGGTGGTCAGCTCACTTAACCAAAATTCGGGCTCCGACATCATGACATCGTATTGTGCAGTATGAAGGTTCTCGCTGGCTTCACGGCCCTAACACCTGACCTTACACAGCGACGGAGTAACTGATGTTCTTATACGGCGATGGTGGTGGTAAAGGTGGTGGTGGTGGTGGTGGTGGTGGTGGTGGTGGTGGTGGTGGTGGTGGTGGTGGTGGCATTAAGTGACAAGAGTCGTATTTACATTCAATGAGAGAGAGTATCATAGTGTAACAATAAACAGCAAGTAACCTGGTAAACCACCACCTTGTCATAGCTTCACCCATAACATATAGTTGTAGAACACAAATTAAGATGGAAGATAATGATTAACAAAAAAAAGTCATCACACACACACACACACACACACACACACACACACCACGCACGCACGCACGCACGCACACAAAATCTCAATAACAACAGATGTAATAATGCTAATATAGCGGAAATGTTAATATGATAAGAGGTATGTGATTATAGCAGAGAGAGAGAGAGAGAGAGAGAGAGAGAGAGAGAGAGAGAGAGAGAGAGAGAGAGATGACGCCGTCTGGCTTGTGAGTGTGGCAGGCACGGGGGCATGATTTACACTCAGGCTACAGAGAGATATAGCGGCAGAGAGCAGCGACGGGTCACTGAGTTTGGCCTGGGATCTTCTCCACTCCACCCTCTTCCCTCCCTCCTTCCTTCCTTTCCCCCCTTCCCCCCTCATTTCTTCCCTCCCTCCTGCCACCACAATGAAGGAAACACGTGAAGAAACTTGAGTAATTGACGCCTTAAGACAGCAAGAATATTTTCGTGTATTTTGGCAAAAAAGATTTTAAATGTTAGTAAAATTTCAAAAGCCATGATTTTTCCAAACTTAAATTATAGCCTCTAGTCACTTACCAGAAGAAAAAGAACATCAATAATAATAATAAAAAAAATGATAATAATAATTTGACCTACATATTGAGCAACACGAGCATTGGACACATGAAGATAAAGATCTCTTTAACAGATCAGTGACGCTTTGATGTGCAAACCTGATCAGGTGAAGGACGGCTGAGGGAAGAGGGTCACCTGTTGAGGAAGTTTGCTTGTGAAGTTACTAATTATAACTTTTGACAATACTGTATTAATATAGCTTTTAAAGATACTGTATTAATTGAGAAGGGTAGATTAACCTATAACATTTTGTGGACGATGGTTGAAGCTATAGCCGTTTGAAGACGTTAATACAAGCTATATTCCTCAAGGGGTTTCACGCTTACCATCCAAAAATTAGAGGTTATTTATCTTGGCGCTAACATAGCATTTTCCTCTCTCGCAAGGCGTTCTCCACCCTCAAAAATTTTAGGATCACACGTCAGTCAAAAATTAAAATTATTGATATTTCAACCAGACCAGTTATCTCCTGTTGCAGAGATAAAGTTTTGCAATTTCACTCAACGAAAATATTCAGGCGTACATTATTCTTGCTGACTGCTAAGTAAAATATAATGTACATATTTGCTTGATATTTGTGATAAGATAAACATGTAATTGTCTAGCCAAGATTGGACTAAAAGCAAAGTGCAAAAAGCTCCATTCATCATGTGTGTTTACATTTTGAGAACCTGTTGCTTGTATACTGCGCTCCTTAAAGTAGAGTTCGTATGCACTGATGGAAGACGAAAATGCAAGGTGTAAACAGACACTGAAAAGTTTATAACAAACTGATAATAGAAAAGTTTTAATCAATAGTACAATACCTTGTCCTTTGTTTTACTCCTATACCAGCGAAGTAGCGGAGGGTTTTGTCAGTCACTGTCTATGTGTCTGTCTATAACATCTCTTATACAAATAAATTGACTGAATTTAATCGGATTTATATCCAACTAAAACAGCCACGATTCATATGTTGTGTTTATAATTCGCATTATCCTGTAAATTGACTACCAAGAACTGAATGATTAATGCTAATACAATCACACCAAATACTTTAGCTCCGCAGCTGTCAATGTCCCGAAGTCGTATAACGTTATCCTCTTGCTATACGAAATGGTTAATTTTATGATATCGGAACATTGATGGCGATATGGTTAATATATCAATTACTAAATAAAATAAAACTAAAAAAAATGACATGTTTGTTTTCGAATTCGCGAAGAAATCACATAATGGAAACAAGATCCCCACAAATAAAGAGCTTTCGCAGAGAGAGGCAGACAGACACACACACACACAGGCAGGCAGACAAAAACAGACAGACAGAGCAACAAAGACAGAGCAAGAGACAGAGAATTTTCATCACCCACAAAAAAAAATATATATATATAAATATCTATCTATCTATCTATCTATCTATCTATCTATCTATCTATCTATCTATCTATCTATCTATATATATATATATATATATATATATATATATATATATATATATATATATATATATATATATATATATATATTACAAAAAATCTTAAACACGCTATTTTTGTTTCATACCTCAACAACCGTCAAAAGAAATCGTTAAACTAACAAATTCGGGAACATTTATTGCGGCCTTCGAGGGAACAGAACTCCTTATCTTTTGTGTGTGTGTGTGTATGTGTGTGTGTGTGTGTGTGTATGTGGTGAAGCAACAAGCCTTATATTTCAAGGTGTTCGTGTCAAAGGTTTATAGAGGTTCAGATATACAGCCATCCTTCACCCCTTGTCTTCACCTCTTGAGTACAATGGTTTAACCCTTTGAGTACGATGACTAAACCCCTTGAATGCAATACCTTAACAATTTTAGTGCGATGACTTAACCCCTTCTAGAAAAATTATTAATCCGTTACTGAAAAGGTTAAGTTATTCGTACTCAACGGGTTAAATACGCGCGCTCAAAGGGTTAAGTACTTGTACTCAAAGGGTTAAGTATTCGTACTCAAAGGGTTACGTACTGGTACTCAAAAGGCTAAGTACTCGTAATCAAAATGATAAACATTTAATAGCTGTACGAGCCTTAAAGACTTTATTCTGCCAAGAAACACACTAAAACAATATATAACTTGAGCTGGAACACGGCAGCAGCCGGTCCCGTAACGTGACAGCTGATAATCGACTCTGATAAGGAAACAGTTAAACATTTTCCCCAGAGTTGAAAGAATGTTAATACGTCAATATTGTTTTGTTTTTTTTAAGAAAAATCCTTCTACTTCAAGGATAAAGTCCCCCAAATGCAAGCCTCTGATAACAGGTAATTACTCTCACCTGTTATCTAATTGCTAACTCCTACACCAATTGACTTCAGTAAAAAAAAAAGTCATATCTTATACTCAAATTTCTTACCTTAAACCCGACAGTAAATGATTTCAGTTCTTCACCGAAATTATCGTGACCTTTACAGCCTTGTGTTAGCTACTGATATGGTCATTGTTACTGGACATTCTTTAAATATTTATGATGTAATTTGTCTATGTGTATGTCATATCAATAGTTATTTTCAAGCGTAATGAGATCTGAGTTTATTTTGGTTTTACGTTCGTCAAAATTATTATTATTTTTTGTTAAATGTGATCAAATATACTTCTTTACATAACGGTATTTTAAAACTGAGTGGTCAAAGTTATTTACAAATGTCTTGTTTCATTTACAGTTAGGCATTTACTGTTAGTTATCTACAATCAGTCATCAACTGTACAGTTAGTCTTAAAGTTGTGTATAGTGTATTGTGAGCCAGTCATCCCACACGTCCGCTCACCTCGTCGTACACATCACCAGCTGGTAGACTCACATATCCCCCATTAAGGCTGTTCTTCGGATCTTTACGAACGACAACATTCGTCATAATCATTTACTATGATTTACGACTCGGGAAATTGCCTTACACGTTTTTTTACACGTTCACCCATTTATATTCAGCCTCCAGAATTTTACGACACCATGACATTCAAACAGCACACGAAAATACAGAAGTAATGAAAAAGACAGTTCTTTTCTGACTATTTAGGAAGACAACGGTGCTTAAAATAGAGATAACATAACTGATGTCTGTGTCATGATGGTAGTGGAGGCGTGAGTCTTGTCTCCCACCAACACCAACTCACAAGAAAAACCACAACATCGTGAAGAAATCAGAAGGGAATTTCGCTGGAGCAGGAACTATTATCAGAGCCGGTGTGGATGACGTACTCAAGGGGGATCTAATCGTTATTTTATCGCTTAAACATATTAAAAGTTGTCCAAACGTGTCTTGCATTATAAGTGTATCTTCATATTGTTGAGCAGGCAGGAGGAGGCTGGAGCTGTTCTCGAGACCATCATTAAATTAGTAAACATTATGGTTTCCTTGCCTAAAGCTGCCATCAATTGTTTTCTTTATGGCAGCAAGTGACCCACTCTGAATATTTTAGCTAAAGAGTTTGTACATCTGGAACAGGATACCCACAGAACCATTTAGCCCAAGGTTATTATGGCTGGACGCATCATCACCAGTCCAGCAACACAGTCATCATGATTCTTGTTCCAGAGAAAACTTCCAAACAGATTAATATCAACGGAGAACACTTGTGGCTTATCTCACTGAACAAATCATCCAGAGAAAGCAAGTTTATATATTCTCCTTATATCTCCAAGACCTTGAACTTATAAACTCAAGATCCTCGTAGACGGCGGGACACACCCATGACTATTTATGGAGACCTGGCCTCATCAGCCACAGCACCTGGCAAATAATAATCACTGAATAAGAACCAAACGCACATTATTTATTTCTAATTCATCCTGACACTGACACCTTTGGCCATCGAAGAGCTCGTTAACGTGAAGAGGAGTCCCTGATGCTGTGTTTGTTTCAATTATCCACATTCTTGGTGGAATCTTCACATAAGGATGATGATAATAGCCCATCGTTAACACTCTTAACACCAAATACTGCCAGACCTGTTGTGTTGGTCAGGTTCTCCTCACTGGATCTTTCGAGGTTAAAAGAACACAGAAACTTGGGTATTTACTCTTTATATGTAATTCCTAGATTGTTATGGAAAGCTTGTCAGGTTCGTGCGAGAGACAAGGGCTGTTCAATTCATGTCAGGACTATGTAGGAAAATCAGTAACCACTTGAGTAAATCAGGAGGAAAAGCACTTAAGTAGTTTGCTTAACGATGAAGTTAAGTCGGGTCCCAGCGGGTAAAAATACCAAACAGGGAGCGAGTGGCAGTTTACCGAAGGAGAGATGTGCTCCGGCTGATGCATATGGACCCACAGCACGCTGGCAGATTATTCACCCGTTACTACTCGGTAATGAGAGACGATAATGACTGTGTAAGTGGCGCTTTATGGCCACATGAGTCTGTGTGTTTGTGTGTGGTAATGTCCTGCCTCCCAACACTCACTCCCGCCTCGCAATGAACTAGTCAACTCCGTAATTACCAATTAGTATATAAACAACGTGGTTATTGCAGTTTTTTTCAATGCACCCAAGATAGGATGAGCTTTATTACATCTCATTTGCAATTGCTAAGCATCTGGAGATCGTTTGTCGGTTCAGAACAACCCGAGCGGCCGTAAGGAACATAAGGAACATAAGGTCCCAGTGAGAGTCGTTAACTTAATCATCGGTCTACAGGAGAAAGTAAATCATACGTTTTATTAATTCCAATAGTATTCTGTCGTCGTATGTCAGCTTAACTATTACACGCACTACCAAAACTGGCAGCTGGCGGACTGTAAGTGGACGCAGAGTAATATCCATCACGTTTTCAATCAATACTCAGACCAGGACCAGCTGGATGTATCATGAACACTGTAATAATACAGCAACAAAATGCTTCCCAGGTCCTGAGTATCTCTATAAACTGAGACGACTATAAGTGGACGTCACAATGCCCATCTTATTTTCAATCATCACCAAGACACGGAACACTGACAAACATCACGACTACACCTTTTCACATATCCTTTGAGACATTGTTACATAACTATTTAAAAAAATTTCATAACCAAATGACAGAACACATATCGAATGACAATCTAAAATAACTGTTCGTTCATGCTAACGGAAATGATTGACATAAGTTATGAAGTTGACAGACGTGAACAATAAACCGACAGTCTACATATAGTTTGAGAATGTAACAATTGGAGAATGACATACCACCAACAGTTATTTTAGATTGTCATTCGATATGTGTTCTGTCATTCGGTTATGAAATTTGTCAAATAGTTATGAAACAATGTCTCAACGGATATATGAAAAGGTGTACTACCATATCACAAAACATATCATCAAGAATATTACCCCAAAAAAAACCCCCCACAAAAAACACACAAAACAAACCATCATGTGGAGTACAAAACACAAAAAAAAAAAATCACGAGTATTACCAAAATACACTTAAATATTACACATTAATCCTATATCTGAGCGACCTCCATGAACCCAAAGAAAATAATGTTACGTCTGGTGCTGCTGTTGTTATCTCGAGAATTCTTTGGAGATAAAACCCTGATTAGACGACGACACATCACCTCAACCACGACTGAAGAAATTATAAAACAATTAATCTCAGGTGAGTTATAGGGACTAAATCAACGCATAAATAGGTGGTGGTGGTGATTGTGTTGCTTCGTGGTGGTGAAGATGGTGATGAAGATGGTGGTGATGGTAAAGGAAGAGTTAGAGAGGAGAGGGAGAGGGAGGGGAGGAACACTAAGAGCCTAACTACGACATAAATTCCCAGCTTAAACGTGAACCAACAATATCATCATTAATCTCCCCACACTTAAAACTTCGACAATAAATACATAAATGGACATCTCATTACCTGACATAATTCACCTCTCGCCAGAACTTTTGTCTCCTTAAAGAGAATAAATAAGAGTTAATTTCCCTCACACCCCAAGTTTACCTGTCGTATTTTTTTAAATCTATTATCGGTCGGACCTTGGGGGTAAGTATCTTCTTTATTTATGGAATTCGTGAACGGGGAATTTAACTCGTAATACTCAGTGGGAGGGAGACTTGTTCATCTGAGGAAGGTTTCGTGCATGTAAAATGGCTAAAGGACGTGGTGAAGGTGGGAGAGGTGTGGGAGGGCATAGGAAGAAGTGGGGGAGAAATAGGAGAGGAGAGGAAGAATTGGGATGGAAGGGAGAGATGTGGGGTGAGCAACAGATGTGGGAGATGTGGAAGGGGAGGGTAGACGTGTGTGGGGAAGACGTGGGGAGGGGGTGGGAAGGTGGGAGAGATGTGGTAGGGAGGGGAAATAGGAGGGAAAGAGAAATGAGAGGGAGTGGGAGAAGTGAGGAAGGGAAAAGACGTGGGGAGAAACACACAGGGTAGGAGGGAGGGGAGAAGGGAGGGGAGGAGATAGAAGTGGGAAGGGAGGGAGAAGGGAAATACGTGGGAGGTGAGAAAGAGGAATAGAACGGAAAGGAGATGAGAAGGAAGAAGGGCTGTTGAAACAGAATGAGACGTACGGAGAGGAAGAGTGAGTGGGATAGGTAAGGATAAAACGAGAAAAATATATTCGACAAAAAGATGGTGGGGGTGGGGGTAAGAGGTAGAGAATAAGAATGAAACAAGAAAATTGAAGAAGAAAAATGCCGGAAGAAGACGAAAAATACAAAATTAATAAAATAGAAGAGAAGTGGAAGGAGAAGGAATAATAAAACACGTGAGATAAAATGGTCAATGCAGAAAATAAAAAGGGAAGAAAGAAATGAATAAAAAGCAGGAGGAGGAGGAGAAGGAGAAAACATTGGATAATAGAGAAACTTAAGGTACAATGGGACAGGAGAAGGAAAGGAAGAGGAAAAGGGAGGAGAGTGAAAGGGTGGGGATGGTAAGCACAGCATGACCCCAAAACTTCCGCTCCCACAAGCTGGAGAATGAGAGAGAGAGAGAGAGAGAGAGAGAGAGAGAGAGAGAGAGAGAGAGAGAGAGAGAGAGAGAGAGAGAGAGAGAGAGAGAGAGAGAGAGAGAGAGAGAGACATGACCATAATTACCCACCTCCTTACCCTCTTTGACACTAGGCAATAATCCACCGCGTTAATAATCAGTATATAACATAATTACCACGAAGTAAAAAAGAAAAGAAAAGTGTAATTCAGGCATTAAATGAAATTACGCTCAAGTAACAGTGTTGAGGGAGGCACAGCGCGGGGTGTTACTCTCGCATAACGCTTAATTTCAGGGACCACAGATTTTGAAACTCCTTTAATTTTAGGTTTAGTATAGGATGTAATTCTTTGTAAACAATGATTTTTGTATTATTCTTTAAACTCCGTCTTAGTTTCCTAATTGGCCTTAAGCTTGCTGCTGTCAAAACGGTGTGATAATGCCATCGTTAAAAAAACACGTCTTGGGCTATTTCTAAGAGCGTAATTGACCAACAGTGATAATCCAACTTCCTTGACGTCAAGAAGACTGGGAAGGGCAGTGCTTTATCACGTGTAATCACTGTCATTACTCCTAGCACACACCATCACGTCCCTCTGCAGCCCCCACGGCACGTATACATGAGACACCGACTCTAACAAATGCATTACGTGGAGAGTAATAGTAAGGTATTATTGTTCTCTTCACTAAGTCCAAAGTTACAACTTGTTGTTACTAAGGTGTGAGAAGAAATGTTTGTGTGTATTTTATAAGCAATCTCTCTCTCTCTTTCTCTCTCTCGGTGTGAACGATATATAACCAAGGGTTCTGGTGACCAAGATCACTCGTGGATCACCGACAAGTGTTCATTTCCTTTCATATTTTATAAGAGTTTTCTTGTCAGCGAGAACTTAACACGACCAGAGGATCTGGTGACCCAAAAGAGGATGGTGACGCTTCTGCAGCAGCAGCAGCAGCAGCAGCAGCAGCAGCAGCAGCAGCAGGAGCAGGAGCAGGAGCAGGAGCAGGAGCAGCAGCAGCAGGAGCAGCAGCAGCAGGAGCAGCAGCAGCAGGAGGTGGTGGTGGTTGGTTGGTTTTCTTTAGCCGTAGCTGGAGTAAGTCTGTTAGTCATCAGCATCAGTGTGAGAGATTAAGTACGTTAAATATTCTCAGCAAGTGGATAAGACCCTTCAGAGGTAAAGAATCATCCTCTTCAGCTAATGGAGGGAGGAACCTTCGGCAAGTGTGTGAGAGAACCTTCAATATCCTCTGCAGCAGTATTAAGGGCAAGACGTGCTCACAAACACCCCCACCTGTAGGAGGAGAAGGTGGAGTGCAGCATTCATTAGCATCGGGAAAAATTGTGGGAAAGAATTTTGAGAACCAATAGGTAGTGAGAGAGAGAGAGTGTGCTGGAAGAGGCAAAGATAGTTTATAAGAACATAGTGATCATAATAAGATATAGAAGAGTAAAAATAAACACCAGGATAAGCAGTGAAATATACAAATAGCACAAGGTAAAAGGGAGAGGGGGAGAAGGACGACGGTGAAGAAAAGAAGGAGAAGGAGGTGAGGAAGAAAAGCCTGAGCGTCAGCAGCAGGAGGGAGCAGTGGTGGGCGTCTCGGAGGAGGTCGGGGCGGCGGTGGTGGTGATCCCAATGCATGACCCCTGACCCGGGAGGCCATAGTCAGTGACCCAGCACAGCGACTCCACCAACATAACTCCTCACCATAATAATGGACGCAGATGAAGAACAATGGAATTACAATAAAATATCGAAGAATTATGGAGGAGATAAAAGGGTGTACAATTTCCATAACAATGAAATCATTACTCGGTGAATACTCGGGAGTGAAAATGCCAATAGAATATGAAGCAGCGGGTATGACACGTTGCTCTGCCAAACCATTTGTGTCGCTAGATCAAATACGATATGCTCCAACGAACGTAAAGTTGTGGTGCAGTCTTCACTACAGCTTACAATTTTAAGGTTCACCAATTACAGGAGCCGCCCACCACAACATCGTAAACCTCCTTTTGCTGTGAGTTTTCCATGGTCGTCTACCTCGCCTGCTGCTGGCCTGGGAAACAGGTAGTCGGCATACAACTATTAGTAGTACTACTTGTAAGCTGGAGTTCACCCCATAAAAATAATCGTGATTTCGGACAGTACAGTGAGTCCTTACGAATATTATATCAGTCAAATTCGACAAATACTAAAGAGAAGATAGTAAATACCCTGATGCTTCCCTTCGACAAAATAACCCTGAGCCTTTAGATCATTTTGAAATCTGTGAAAGAGTTACAACATCAGGTAATTTTCCTCGTATTTAAAGGAATGCAACAGGATACCCCACAAGGAGACGCCCAGACCAGGATGACTGGCTCAGCGCTTGACCTACACTGGGTAGATAAGCCTTGGTATGGTGGTGCTGGGCAGCGGACGACGACACCAACACGGGTCATAATCTCTTGAACTGTATATACTCACACTAACCAGAGGACCTTACTGTGCTCTATCATATATTCAAACTCGTTTCAGAACTAGATGAAATTACAGAGTTAAATCTTCACTACCCTGGCGCCCTTCCCTTTCTAATCGACTAAATGCATCTTCTCCTCCTAAGTGTTATGTGTTTCTTGATCTCAATGATTCCCAGAATCAGCCCACATCCCTCCACTACACCCTCCAGAGTCACTTGTGGTAAGGCATATAATGTAGATAATGTACAGTTATCATGTGATTTGCATATTTGAATTACCTTTTCATCATAATCCTCACCACAACAGTCCTCAGGTGTTAACACGAGCATTTGTGGTAAGTCTTTTTCTGAAGGTGCTCTCTCTCTCCTAATATATTTCTTAATCATCTCTTAAAGTTTTCCTTCTCTTCCATGTGTCCTTCCTCCAACACTCTCCCTCGTTGCCTTCATCATCAAGGAGGTCTTCAAAGCTTGGACTGGAAACAATTTAGTTAGCTTTATCTTCCCAGCTCTGACTACACACTTCACCAACCACTAGCACACAACGCAGTAACACCTCCATGTAAAATATTCCCCAATTTTTTTAAACATTCTCGAACTCGTTTACCTCATATTCATAATAATTGAAAAAAATGAACATTCTCCATTTTATCAAATTTCCTTAATCCTTCAACCCCTACCTACATATTCATCTCTTCTCCCTCATTTCTCTCTTCCTCCTCCTCTTCCCTCCCACAGCGTATAGAATTGAAGATCCAAAAAACGCAAGTGGAAAAAAATCTTAATTTTCTATTCTTCCTTATTCTTCCCTTGACCTCTTCAACCCTCTTCCTATTTCTCTCTCCTTTCTCTCTCCCTCATACTTACCCCCCCCCCCCTTCACCTGTCGTGCCTTTCGTCACCGCCGTCGTCTTCCTCCTCTTCCGAAATTCTTCCCTCTGCCTTTCTTCTTGTTCTGTTTCTCTCTAGCCTTTCCTTTTTTCATTTTCCTTGCACTCCTCCACATCCTCCTCCTCCTCCACCTTATCTCTTCCTTCCTCCTATTCTATCCTCATCCCTCCATCTTCCCTCCCCCACTATGCTCTTCCTTCCATCCACCTCCTCATTTTTCCCTTCCATCCTCCTCCCCATATATCACCCCCTCCTAGTTGCAGTGTCCGCCCCCGGGGCCTGCACAGCCACTTTGCATACATGTGGTGTGGTCATCTTCTCACTCCTCCTCTCGCTCATATAGCAAATTACACACCGTGGGTGAGACCTCCCTCACCGGGCCCTACATATTATCAACTCTCGGAGGTGTGGAGGTTGCATACATGTGGTGTGGTCATCTTCTCACTCCTCCTCTCGCTCATATAGCAAATTACACACCGTGGGTGAGACCTCCCTCACCGGGCCCTACATATTATCAACTCTCGGAGGTGTGGAGGAGGGAGGAGAGAGAGAGAGAGAGAGAGAGAGAGAGAGAGAGAGAGAGAGAGAGAGAGAGAGAGAGAGAGAGAGAGAGAGAGAAGAACATAATATACAAGAAACATTTACCGGTAATAAAAAAATACCGGGTATATGAAGGGAAAATTCCTACAATTTGTTTGAGAGGAAGATATTATGCAAATAGCTATACACATATATGAACAAGTATAATATTCACCAATGTATATAATGATAATAAAGGAAGAAGAAGAAGAAGAAGCAACGATGACAAGGAGGTTACGCACAGACACAAACAGAAAGGCAAGGCAGAGTTATATAAAGGTACATAATAAGCGAGCTGGGATTAAGAAAAATGAGTCGTAATAGAATCATAAAAACACACATAATATACAATAAAGAAGAGAAGTGAGAATGACGGCCGTGGGAGACACAAGGTTAGATGGGGAGAAACTGGAAATATGTAAGAAAGGAGATGACGAAAGATGGGGAGGAAATACCAAATATAAGGAAGACGACAATAACGGGTGATGAACTGTGCTGGATAAGAAATATTGGAAACTTATGAGAAACGCTGGAAATAACATGAACAAAGGAAAGACTAAGAAGCTTCTTGTATAATACCTTAGATCAATATAATTATGAATTATTGGATATTAAAATTTTCGGAATTTATACACCTGGCGGCCAGACAGCTAAATTGTTCTACTGACGAATAACAATGCTGACAGTTGTTTATTGTTTACATTATTAATCATGTAGTAGAAGTAGTAGAAGTAGTAGTAATAGTAAATATTACGGTAATTAAATGGTGGCGAAGGTGTGGCTATTGGGGGAGGCTGGAGGCCATTTAAAAAAAAAAGTAGTAGTACAGTAGTAGTAGTAGTATTAGTAGTATTAGTAGTATTAGTAGTATTAGTAGTATTAGTAGTATTAGTATTAGTAGTAGTAGTAGTAGCATCGTGAAGCCAGAACATTATGAACGGGCATTGGAGGTTTTTGGCGGAAGTGAGGTCAAAATAACTAAGGACGGCCAAAGACATCTAGGCGCAGTAATTGGCACTACGGACTTCAAGACCGAGTACGTAGCGGGAAAGGTAAATGAGTGGGTTAGCGAAATCCAAGCTCTATCTGAGATTGCTAACACAGAGCCACATGCGGCCTTTGCAGCATTCACCCATGGAGTCAAGCATCGCTGGAACTACCTGATGCGTACCATCCCTGAGATCGGACCCCTCCTCCACCCTCTGGAAGAAGCTATCAGTGTCAAGTTCATTCCCAAACTAGTGAAACACCCTGACTTAACCCCAGCAGAAAGAACACTTCTTGCACTTCCACCAAGACTGGGAGGGATGGGACTAACTAATCCAGAGGAGATTGCTGACACTGAACATCAAAATTCACTTAAGCTCACGGCAGCCCTCACTGACCACATAATAGCCCAGAATGCAACAGGGGAAGTGGACACCAGCGAAGTAAATAAGATCCGTAGGTCCATTACAACAGATCGGCAGCACTGCCAAAATGACATGTTGCAGCAACTATTGCTGCAGGTTCCAGAAAATTTGACAAAAAAAGTAGCTATAACGCAGGAGGTGGGCGCCTCGAACTGGTTAACTACGTTACCGATAAGGGCAAATGGTTTCAGCCTTAACAAACAAGAATTTACAGATGCCATTGCTCTAAGGTACGGTTGGCCAGTAGATGGTTTGCCCTCCCAATGCGTGTGTGGCTCTTCCTATGATGGCGATCACGCCATGGTCTGCAAGAAGGGGGGCTTCATATGCATGAGGCATGACGAGGTAAGGGATCTCACAGCAAATATGTTGAAGGAAATCTGCCGGGACGTCATGGTAGAACCGACCCTCCTTCCATTGGATGGCGAGATCTTCCAACACAGGACTTCAAACACATCTAACGAAGCCCGTGTGGACGTCAGTGCTCGAGGATTCTGGACGCGGGGACAGCGAGCTTTCTTCGACATCAGGATTTTTGATCCCATGGCCGCTTGTCACCGTAACCTAGCTCTCGATGCTGCACATAGGAGGAACGAGAACGACAAGAGAAGGGCATATGGGGAGAGAATTCAAAATGTTGATCAAGGCAGCTTCACTCCTCTAGTGTTCACAACCTCTGGTGGGATGGGCCCAAGTGCAAGATGTTTCTACGCCAGACTCGCGGAGTTGATCTCCGAACAGAAGCAGCAGCCCAGAAGTTATGTTACAGCCTGGATGAGATGTCGACTGTCTTTCTCTCTCCTTCGGTCGGCTTTGCTCTGCCTCAGGGGAACGAGAGCTTCTGCCCCTACTCCGACAACTGCTGCAGATATTGACTATGAGGCTACAGTCACTGAATGCCGCATAGATCTGCGGCTCAACTAATTTAACACAGATAGGATAGCTTCGTATGTATTAGGATATTTAATATTAAGGTAAATAAATGGTGGCGAAGGTGTGGCTATTGGGGGAGGCTGGAGGCCACGTTTGTAGTAGTAGTAGTAGTAGTAGTAGTAGTAGCAGCAGCAGCAGTAGTAGTAGTAGTATCCCTTCACATATTTTTTTTTACCAGGAAACTTTCTTAAAAAATAAATGGTTACTTACTACTACTACTATTACCAATAATAACAATAACAATAACAATACTAATACTAATACTAATACGACTACTAATAATAATAATAAAAATAATACAAGAAATATATAATCCCTTTACTCTCTTAAATCTCAAACTCAAAAACCAACAAGTCAACTTTAACACCATCGACCACACAAGGACAGAGGAGCACCAGCACAGAGGTAAGAAGGTCGAGAAAGCTACAAACACGCCATTGAGCGCCAGTACCGTGCACCGGAACACCATTAACTCAGCCTCAGTAGGAAAAAAAAAATCACCCACGCCCTACCGGTGTTCTCATTACCCCGGGGTCATTAGTCACTCCAAACACTTATTACATCCCGTCGTCTGTTAATGAGTGGCTGTAATTATTGAATAAAAACCTCGTAAAATGTTGCATCATAATTTTCAAGAAGTTAAAAGGTGAATTAGTTTCCAGGTGTTATGTGAAACTTGATAGTCTACCTTGATAAGCTTCCAACAAATTTATGGTCTATTGTTCGACTGTAATGGATGTTTGAGTTTCAATAGGACTTGTGATTATTCTTATCAAGGTCATCGCTTCAATTTTCTATAGACAGCACACATACTTATACATATATACTTGTAACATATAGGGATAACACTTTGGCCGTAACTCAGATAATAAAATAAATCAGAACAAGAAACATTTCTCTCTGGCTACATATGGACATCATTGGCTCCTATCATCTACTTTTTCGTTTTAATTTGTCTACTAATTAAAATATTCTGAGATGTGAAATATAATGAAATCTAATTAAAACACAATGTCGATGATCGTCTGTCCCTCAGTGGTTGGAGGAAACATTTTTGAGACAGAAAGGTTGTTGTTCTGAGACCTTACTTAGACTGTTTGCATAAGCCTATGGCCAAAATTAATATAAAATGTGTTTTTTGTCTCAGGCATACGAGTTTCTGATCCTATTAAGCCAACCTTCAGTCACAATATTAAGGCATTTGACCTCCTATCAGAAATTATATTATGTCAATCATATCACTGAACTTCACAAATACGACCTCGTGCTGGAAAAAAAACATTAAAAATCTAACATCATAATAAAACCAGGCAAAAAATCTTTGAAACAACAACAACAAAAAATCCCACCAGTGAAATGCAGAAGAGACGTAACTCACGCCTCATCCACGTCACTATAACACTCGAACTCAATCTCTACCACAATTATCTCTCCGCCTTATCTAAATTAAGTTAGTGGGGCAACAATAAGCTGGGGGAGATAACAGGGTGAATTATAGCAGATGTGTGCGCGCCTGGGTGACGGATGAGGCGTTAAGCTCACATCACGGTGATGTATGTACTAGGAATATAACGCCTTTGTTTACACCCGCATAACATCCCTTGAAACAAACCCATACTAGATGCCAGCCAGATACCCAACAACAAGTCCATCCACCATTACAGCGACGACTACCTGACCTACGAGAGGCTGCCGGTACCTGTAGTTCGAGTAAACCAAGTTAACTCGTTCAGATAAGGACATACTTAATCCGGCAGTTAATTAGCGACATAAGGAGCTGTGTGGGGAGGGAGGTGTGGGGTGTGGGAGGGAGGTGTAGGGGGGAGTAGGGGGATGTTATCTCTAGTGTAATATAACAAGTCATGGGCTGTTTCGGTTTGTCTAAGTAGAATCAGGTACGAGGTAATGGCCTTGTTGGCAGCCGGCACTGAATGACTCCTGCAATTTTATTGTCGTGTCAAGCGAAAATCCGCCACCGTTCCTGGTTGTTGCTTATTGTTTATTATCATCGTTCTCATTATTACCTTTACGGGAGTGAATGGGGGACGCACGGAGGGGGAGAGAGAGGTGCGGAATGGGCTAAGGAGGAACGATGTAGGAAGGGGCGGCACGTAGTGGTTAGGGGAGGTACAGATGGGAGGGGGAAGTAAGGTGTTGGGAGGGGTGTGCTTATGTGGGAAAGGAGAGGTGGGGGCTGCCAGGATGCACTCAATATTAGGATGTGCGCATATTAACTCTAAAAGAGGGAGGGGGAGACCGCATGGAAGAAGAGCGGTATGGTGTATAATGAAGGCAACAGCGTCAAGCAACATGTACTGCAACTGCTTGAGGGTGAGAGTGATGTGTGGAGGGTCGGTGGGTGAATTGTGACGCCCGGTGAGGTCCGTTTAAAGTTAAAGACACACTTCCCACACACAGACACAAACAATAGTATATAAACTCACCTGATGAAATGTAATACTAAGTAACACAATGATACAATCAGAGAGATGCACGGTAGATAATCATGGCCGCTGGGCTTCTGCGGGACTGTTTGAGTCTTATTTATTCAGCTACTCATGCAAGATACAGCCATAGCCAGTCATAAGAACCAGTGAGAAGAATGACAACTTCCCAGTAATGAATGTATTTGTATAGTTTACTGCGGTCTCATATATATATATATATATATATATATATATATATATATATATATATATATATATATATATATATATATATATATATATATATATATATACATAGCGAGTTAAGATATACTGTATAAGTAAAAATACAGAGAACTAGAGAGAAAGAGAAATAGAGATGAAGGCGAGGAAGAAAGAAGTGAAAGAAACTTAGAAAGCGAAAAAGAGAAATTGAAGAAGGATTGAGAAGGAGGGGGTTCTTTCACGACCAAACCCATGACTTGATGCAATAAAAGCAATATATCAACAATTTATTTACACAATATTTCCACCGTCACTGCCCTTAACACTTCACAAACCCGACTCAGAGGATATCCTCACATTGACATTAACTAATAATAATTAAATCACTTAGATGAAGCAAACAAATATACACTAACACCTTTCCTGACCTCAATAACACCAAACTAATATCATAATACCTCCTTACCGAGCCAGCTGACCCGTGTCCACGAGAGGAAGACGACAGGTGTACAGAACCAGCCATGATGAAAGAGTACAGAATAAAAATTCACCACTGCGCGTCGCCAATCGATTCTATTGTCGGTGCAAAGACCACGACCAAGCCACATATTTTCACAATTACCCGTGTTGGGGAGGAGCCTGGCGTGATCGTATGTGTATTAAGGTAATGACCTGTATTTAGGATTGTATAATAAACCGCAGCCCTCAGTTTTCATCTTGATTTATGGGGTAAAAGTCATGCTGGAAGTCTGTACAGCGATGCGCCTGAGGTGGAGAGTGCAAAGGAAAAGTAACGAAGCCAAGGAAAAGTAACGAAGCCGAGGTAGGTTTAGTGGTGGGGTTTGTTGCGCGCCACGGGTTAAAAACAGCTGATTTACTGCAACACACAGATCTTGCTGCAACGCGATACGTATCAGGGGTGAGTGATTAGACGCTCCTAAAACAACGTGGCGTTTAAATAACCCAAGTTAAGATATAGTTGTTGGGGAAAGAAAGAAAAATGTGGCGGAGGAGTTGTTGGCACTAGTGTTTGGTGATAGTACCTGTGAGGTTTTTTGTTAATATTACCTGAACATATTTCTTAATAATATTTTTGATGTTCTCTTTGGTTTACTGGGGTTCCGGCTGCTACTGTTGTTCTTACTTTTGTTTATTATTATTATTATTATTACTATTATTATTATTATTATCATTATTATTATTTGACGTATTCTTTATATCTGAGGTAGTGGTGGTAGTAATAATGGTGGTGGTGGTAGTAATTAAAGTGATGGTGGTAGTAATAATGCTGGTAGTTTTGATAATGGTAGTGACTTAGTGAATGTGATAGTAATGATGGTAGTAGTGGACGGTAGTTGTGGTAGTAATAATGATAATAGTAGTTGTTGTTGTTGTTATTGGGAAGGTTGTTAGTACTTGAATTCGATAACAAAAAGTGTCCGGGGGGTGGAAGGGGGTGTGGTGAGTGAGGGGAGGTGTAGGATAAGGGGAAGAAGTCTGGTGTGGAAGAGGATGTATGGGGAATAAGGGAAGGCCTGGAGAAAGAGGGGAAATAAGAGGGTGGATTAGAGAGGGGGAATGGTAAACAGTGTATCAGCAGGTATCGACGGAGCTTATCAGTAGAAGGCAGTGAACACAGGCCGTGGAGTGAGTGCAAAACCGCGTGATCACTATCTATTCACTCTCGCTCATGCCCCTGGCTGTCTAGAGCATGATGCTGACGTGATACAGTGATGGTGATGATGATGATGACGATGATTGTGGTGGTGCATGGAGGTGATGATGGTGGTGGTGATGATAATGATGGTGGTGATGATGGTGGTGGTGGTGGTGGCGATGATAATGATGATGATGATGATGATGATGATAATGATGATAATGATAATGCATAGAGGGTCCAGTGACAATTGCTGTGGATGATAGTGGTTATAGTGGTGAAAATGGTATGTGAGTGATGACAGTAAAGGGAAAGAAGAAGGAAGGAAGGAAGGAAGGAAGGAAGGAAGGAAGGAAGGAAGGAAGGAAGGAAGGCTCACTCGACACAAGGCTCTCAGATGATAATGGGTGATAGCGGTGAGGATGATGAACACACACCGGAGCCAGGCATAAAGGATGATACCCGCTGCAGAGATAATAGGTGGTGGTGAGGCTGATGGTAGTCCTGATGGTCACGCCTAACTTAGTGATGGTGATAGTTATTTTATAAATGTCCATGATGACTATCTCTCCTCTACCTCTCTCTCCTCATCCCTCCCCACCGTTCATCCCTCTCACCGTTCCTCTCTCTCTCTCGCCAGTAAAGTTTTAAGTTGGGGAGGAATGAAGAGGGAAGGGGGACGATGGGGATGACTCAAACGATGTAAAAAAAACCCACAATCGCGCAACGCACACACACACACACACACACACACACACACACACACACACACACACACACACACACACACACACACACACACACACACACAGAGGCAGGAGTAGTCTAACCAGATGACAGTAATAAGTTAGATTATTTATTCCTCTTAAAACAGGTTAATCAATCTCAGGTGTTGAGACGCCACGACAGAACTTAAAACCCAAGAAAAGATTCCCTGGGTTGACTTGTCCCCAAAACGCCCACAAACCAATAACTTGAACTTTTGTGCACACGAATACTTAAAACTTACACTTACAATTTTCAAAAATCTAATGACAAACAAAATCAACTTAACAAATACACAGAATTCACAAGTACAATAAATACGTAAAACATCCACGTACAAGTACACAAAAATTTTCAATTACAAAATACACACAACTTTTCACTTACGAACACGTATAACATCCTTGACAAACCTCGATGACTTCCTTGGATGGCTGTTTGACCTTACACCCCCCCTATCCACCCTCAGGGAAAAAAACACTCTGGACGCATAAATCCCCCCACAGAGCTTCAGAATAACGCCGACCTCACCTGACCTTCGCGAGCACAATTATTGCACACTCCTCTGATTTGCAATGCTCGGAAAACGCGACCCATGAGCTGTTGCAGCCACCACGGGCACTGGGTGTAAATTTGGTCGATAACATTCAGTTGCAGACACGTCCAGCAGATAAGGAGAAGTTATTAATGCCGAAACTTCGCATCACGAAAAGGTAAACACGCCGACCACCCCAACCAACCATCCATCCTTCCTTCCTTCCTTTATACCCTCTTCCCCTATACCTTCCCTTACCTTAAAGTACTATCCTTCTCTCTTCCCTCCCCTCCTCTTCCTCCACTCGCTAACTATCTTCATCCTGTTCACGTTCTTCCTTTCGTCCACCTCCTCCTTCATTCGCTAACTCTCTCCATCCTGCTCACGTTCTTCCTTTCCTCCTCCCCCCTCTTCCTTCCCCTCTTCTTTTTTATCTCACTTTCCAACATGCTCATGTTCCTCCCCTCCCCTCAATTATTCATAATCCACCCACCTCCTCCCTCCACTTCAATCTCATCCATGGTAACGCTCACAGTAATTACATCAACTTGCAACACCTACATATTAATATACATTGTTTAACACTAACCTCTTCATTAAAAAACAAGATTTTTTTATACATTATACAATATCTTATTCTAATTTATTTTCTTGTTTGTATCTTTTTCAATCAGTTTCGTGAATTAAATTATAAGACAAGTTTTAAATTACTATTAACTGTATATATGTACCATTAAAAACCCGGGTCTCTCAAATGGAAGACGAGTGTGGCGCCACTGGATCATCCCCACTCCTACGCACAAGAGATTCTGATCCAGTGGTAAAGTCAATTGTTTACCACCACCACAATCATCATCCCTAACCTCTCACATTACGTTCACTCCTGCCACATATTTCAACACTAAGGGAAAAACATTAATTCTTTTTCCCAGACATTTAACTAACAATTCGAGGCAATTCACTCCTGACGAAATCTTGTTTACTGTGTACTGGAGTCTTGTTTGGGGAGTATCCACCAGGTAGATTCAACTAGGTGAGGTTTACTTCCAGCCCTGCCAGGTGAGGTTTATTTCCAGCCTTGCTTGGTGAGGTTTACTTGTTCTAATCCTGTCAGGTGAGGTTCTATTAAGCAAAGTTCTGACACGGTAGGCTTGACCAGGAGAGGTTATTTTTTATTTTTCACTAGGTAATATTTTACTCTCGTCAGGTGAGTCAACTATGTGAGGTTATTGTCAGCTGAGAGTCAACTAGATGAGGTTCATGTCAGGTGAGTCAACTAGGTGAGGTTATTGTCAGCTGAGAGTCAACTAGATAAGGTTCTTGTCAAGCGAGTCAACTAGGTGAGGTTCTTGTCAGGCGAGTCAACTAGGTGAGGTTCTTGTCAGGCGAGTCAACTAGATGAGGATGTTGTCAGGGGAAGGTGATACCAAGGAGAGGGTTCACATGGGAGCGTGTGATCTGACCTGGACATCGCTGCCCCGAACTACTTTACATATGAAAGGTGAACACGGCAAGTATTGTGAGCATTGTGAGGACCACTGTGGTCCAATTTACACAGTATTGAACTCCAGGGCGGCGGCCACGTTGAATCACGCTCTCTTCCCAACTGGTGTTTGTAGGTTTGGTGCTGTCTGTTGTCTCTCACTCTCACTCACTAACTCTTTCCTCTAGAACTCTCTCTATCTTCTAAAAGAACAGTAGGCACACACACACACACACACACACACACACACACACACACACACACACACACACACACACACACACACACACACACACACACACACACACACACACACACACACACACACACACACACACACACACACACACACACACACACACACACACACACACACACACACACACACGAACACACTCCAGGTTGTAGATTCCACGAAGCTCCTCGGCGTCACCATAGACAACAAATAAATTGGAAACCACACGTCAGTGAAGTTGTCAAATCCTCCAGTTTCCGTCTCTCCACCTCCTCCCGCCGACTCAAGTCCCTCGGAGTTCCTGCACCCGAGCTCCTCAGTGCTAACAACATTCATACTTCCCAAAGCTCACCTATGCCTCCCCACCTGGTCTTCCTCCCTAAATGCCACACAACGTAAACACCTAGAAAAAGTGCAAAAGAGGGCATGCAAGATTATTCTCTCCCCTTCCTACTCCACATATCAAGAAGCGCTCAACACACTGACCCTTTCGGCTCTCACTGACCATCACCACGACCTCATCTGCAAATTTGGTAAGAAGCTTCTACACCATCCCCGACACCGGCCCCTACTACCACCTGAGATCCCCTGTCCGAGAATTGCTGTTCGACACCACAACCGCATCCAGCCCATACGTGCACGAACTGATCGCTATAAGAACAGCCCAGTCCCAACCATTGTAAAAATTATCAATAACATGTAATAAATCAGTGTATTCACTCCCAGTAAACACTGCTCCCTACACTGTCACTATGTTGAAATGAACTGTATTTTGAGCTGATCCCCATCTAAGTTACTATATGTCTTATTTGTGTCACTTATGTCACTTGTATATTATTTGTAATTCGTAACCCATTCCCCAAATATGTAACTGTATATTTTCAGCCTTCTGGCTGCCAAGCTCTTTCAATAAACCGTTAATTATTATTATTATTATTATTATTATTACACACACACACACACACACACACACACACACACACACACACACACACACACACACACACACACACACACACACACACACACACACACACACACACACACACACACGCACGCACACACGCACGCACACGCACGCACGCACACACGCACACACACATGCACAATGCAGTCAAATAATTCAACGAACGAGTTAAAATATAAATCGGACCTTCACCATCAATGAATTAAATCAAGCTACATTTTTTACATATCAAAACCTTTTATAAGACTCCTTCACTTTCCTCCAGCAGGTGAGACAAGTATCAATAATTCGTATACAAATCATAATATTTAGATAAGACTTTATATACGTCGGGTGTCAGGGTCTGGGTGACACTGGTGGGTACAGAAAGGACGGGTTGTTTACGTTCTCTTACTTGTGGGTACGTAAGTGACGGGCAGTGTACGTTCTCTTGTATCCATAGGTCGGTGTACGTTCTTATGTATATGTGGACACGTAAATAACGGGCTGTGTACGTATTTTTGTACCCATGAGTACTCAGAGAACAGGCAACATACATTCTCCTGTACATATGTGCATGTAATGAACGGACAACATACGTTCTTATATAAGCATCCGGCTGGTGCTTCCGGGTGCACATACACAGAGTGCGAGCGCTCGTGTGCACATCCTGAAAAATTCATTCAGCGTGTGCACGTACCATGTAGTGTGGTGAGTCACGTCAAGCTTTTAAATAAGAATTTATTCCTCTGATTCCCGCTCACACCACAATGCCGTTTCTGACGAGGCTGATGGATATATTTTCACGTGAGGGCGTATTTGGATCACCTGGAGATGAGCCACCCAACTTGTTTCACCTGATGAGCAAGGTTATCGCTAGGGTGGTTAAGCTTAAGGTGTAATGAGATTGGGGGGCGAAACTTCAGGTGATATTTTTTATTTATAGTGCGGATTAATGCTATCAGTGGCACAATACTCATCATCTCTGCCACTAGTTAAGTATCATCCTTTATACATCACAAGAAAGTATAAAGTCAAAGTAACTTTCTCCAAAATCAAAGACAAGTCGGGACTTATTATGAGCGACAGGATGACCAGTAGGAGGCGCGGCTGTCGTCAGAGGACCGAGCTCTGTATTAAGTGATCTTAGCTCCCTCAGGAGGGACAGGTCCTCTGGTCACACTGACGGAGGACAACCTTACCCTGAGGCCCCAACAATGAACGTCCAGCCGTGCAATCATCGTCAACAATCAATCAGTGAATTTGTTGCAGCACAATTCAATGGGTCATCGCAGAAATTGTAATAATATTGCCTTACTAACCCTTTGTAAATTAACTTCAAAGTTATCTAACTGGCTCTGGATACACCCGAGTGGCACAGTCATAAATCATCATCAAGGTTGCAATAAAGATAAACGTGAAAAATTTTTCTGGATCTCCTTTGTAAGTGTTTAGTAGAAAGGTCGAGGATTATTGTGGTCGTCTGAAATAAGTAGCATTATATATTATCCTGAGGGCTACTTAGTCACCATTGGCGAAGACACAATATCTACTGTGTATTAACTTATATAAGAAAATTTTTCTTATTATTTCCTTGTCTTTAGAATGACCCAATATATTCAATAACACACAGTAGTTATCTGCGCGTGAATGTAATGTGTGTTTACTGCTGGTGGCGGCACAGACACTGACAATATACCTTCACGGTAAAATTACTCTGCAGGTAATAACCTCAAGCAGATTCTCCAACAATACACCACGATCGTTGACGCGACACAGGTCTTAGAGTTCATACACGCCAGTGGAGTCATGTGACTTATGATAAAAATGAAGTTACACCATTCTCAGCTTACTCGATCTAGGTAATTTATTTTACGCCATTCTTAAGTACGCAAGGGGGCCTCTTCCTGCCGACACACACACACTCCAGACGGCACTTTGGGTTCAACTTCGCTACGCTTGTATAAAACAACAAAACCTAACAGCAATTCTTCCAGCTGTTTTTATTACCTGTCCACATTCCCTTATAACTATATTGGAAATTTTATCAAGAAAAGAGCCTTGGGACAGCCTTGTGTGGGAGGGAACGCTCGGGAAAAATTCGGGTGTTTGGGCATGGAGGCGGCGCTGAGTCGGTCACAGCATAGTGATGGCCGCGTCGAGTACTCTACAGTCATCCTGGTAAGAGGGTTTGCGTGTAAGGTGGAGTGCCCGTCTTAGTGGGAATACCTTTGGAGCTCTGCAAGTATAGGAATGTGTTGTCGAATTCATGATGGGCCGTCGGACTCGGGAGTGTCTGTAGCCATGGTCTGGGGACACTTGTGTTCAAAATAGAACTCGAAATATTCTGAAAAGGTTGATTCTGTGTATGAGAGAAGCAACTCGTGAACTACGCTTGGGTTATAAATATTATAGAATGTTCTGCATAATATGGCACACAATATATATATATATATATATATATATATATATATATATATATATATATATATATATATATATATATATATATATATATATATATATATATATATATATATATATATATATATATATATATGTGTGTGTGTGTGTGTGTGTGTGTGTGTGTGTGTGTGTGTGAGAGAGTCTGTGTGTTCTACAGAACATAACTACTACTTAAAAAAAATCCAAGTAATTTCACAGGCAAGAGACATAAAGGAGCTAGTCCAATCTTAATTACAACCAAACCACATGAAAGATATAATTCCTTGGAAGTGAAACTACTGTACATACATTATACTCGTATTTCTTGATACCGAATGAGGACTGAAAAAAAAAACATTGATAAACACAGTCAGGTTGTCATGTACCTTGTCTCGGTCTGCATAACAACTTGTTGTCGACATGTGGACACGTGCGACAGGGGCGCGTGCATGTGAGGCTGTTGACAGGAGGGAGTGTAGGGAGGGGCGTGTAGGGAGGGGGTGTTGGCAGGAGGGGTGTTGGCAGGAGGTGGTGTGGGGGATGCTGACAGAAGGGCGTGTGGGGGATGCTGACAGGAGGGCGTGTGGGGGATGCTGACAGGAGGGCGTGTGGGACAGCCGTAAATGTGGGACTGGACGAGACAGGTGAGACAGAAATAAGAATTCACACTGGCAACACAACACCTATACATACCCACTGTGAATCTTGACCCGACAATATAAAATAATTATCCTTAGGAGAACCCAACTTAAACGTTTACAATAGAGAGAACACTTGAATAACTCAAAACAGCGGCAGATACACAAATACAGGTACGGAGACACTTCACAATGACACAAAAACATGAGGATCAAATGCCATCAGTAAGGCACAAGCAAAGTGAAAGCACAGAATCGCTACCCTCATATCAAAATTGCCACGATCTTACAGGAGAGCGGAATGAGGGTGACGGGGTAGAGATGAGAGCGGCGGGGAGCAACAGGGCAGCCAGCAGTGAGATATGTTGCACACCCCCAGAGAGCCAGGACCTCCCCCAAGCCGTGGAGAATGCCTTTAGTCCATGCCTGTTGCCACAAGTCGGCCAGGTTTGGGGGAAATTCAATAGGGTCGGGCCAACACAAGATGTACGGGCGATATTTCATAGTGCCTGGCGAGAGGAGGTCTGTAGGGGCGCGTCAGGGCAATAGGGGCGTTTCCCTGAAGGGTGAAAATGCGTAGGATGCAACAAATGGTACAAGGGAGGGAGAGGATGGAGGATTTAGGAGTACATTAAAATTCATACTGACGAGGTTGTGTTGACTGGGTTAGTGGCGCTTACTATCTCAAGGGAGGTGAGAGATCCAGTTGAGATGTAGGGGAGGTGCAGGGGAAGGGAGGGGTTAGGAAGGGGAAGACTGGGTAGGGGTGGGGTTAGGTAGGGGAGGACTGGGTACGGAAGGGAAGGGTAGGGGATTGACTACATCCATAGATGCTCTAACCATTCAATTTTCCAGACGAGGTGTTATTGGCGGTAAAGGAGGGTGTTGTCAGGCCACAGGTGTGATTTAGGTAACTTGTATATCTAATTTATCTCGTATGCCTAATTTGTTTACCTCGTATGTCTAATGATGTCTAAGATATTACTAACTGCAAAGCGACACGAATTTTAGCCAATGAGAACTCTTATCTAATCAGACGATCCAGAAAGCGTACTCATTACCCACTGACACTACTCAAGCGGAACTTAACATGGACTTAACGGACACATTTCCTGGAGGGTTTATATAGAGAAGCAATAAACAAGAAGTAAAGTAGCTTCAAGTTCTACTCCACCCGGGTCAGTTTACCACGCGAGTCATGCTTGACCAGAGAACGTGTGTCTAGGCAAGTGTGATGGGTGAGAGTTAGTGGTGAGTGTGAGTGATGAATTGTGGTGAGTGTTGACCCATCCCACCTCTCTCAACACACACACACACACACACACACACACACACACACACACACACACACACACACACACACACACACACACACACACACACACACACACACACACACACACACACACACACACACACACACACACACACACACACACACACACACCGTGAAATCATAATTACACCTTAACTCCATCCTTAACTAGA
This sequence comes from Homarus americanus, assembly GCF_018991925.1. Classification (NCBI taxonomy): domain Eukaryota; kingdom Metazoa; phylum Arthropoda; class Malacostraca; order Decapoda; family Nephropidae; genus Homarus; species Homarus americanus. Next base: position 690,954 of record NW_024734046.1, on the reverse strand, counting down.
TGCGTTCACTTTGCAAAATAAATAAGAAAAAATAATATGTAGATTCTTCGTTATTTACCGACAAAAAAAAACGAATCATTGAGAATCACGGTCAATATTAACATCCGACTCTGTGAATCTCCAACAAGATCAATACACCAAATAAATCGTGAATTTCCATCCAGATTAATTTGTAGCATCATTGTTTCTCACCGTGGGTAATTGACACACCACCACCTCCTACAACACTCAACACCCGAGCACCAGAATTTGTGGCAGCATTGTCTCTCTGACGGGGAGTATGTCGAGCTGGGCTATTTACGTTACTCACTTACCCTACCATTGTTTCTTACCGTGAGGAATTGTATTGACAGGCCAGGGCATATTACCACACTCAAGAAGACCACACCTGAACGTCAGGTATATTCTTCCCCTCATCGTTCCCTCCTTTCCTCTTTCCCCTCCCTCCCTTCTTCTTTTCTCTCTTTCCTTTCCTCCCACTATCCCTCTCTTTGATCCTCCTTCCTTCCCTCTCTCTCACCCCATCCTTCCTCCCTCCTTTATTTTTACTTCCTCTTTTCCCTTCGCTCCTCCTTCCTTACCTCACTCAATGTACCTGGATTTTTCACTTTGTTGTACTGGAGGGGTAAAAGGAGGACGTTTCCATGTCAGATTCTTCTCTCTATCACCAGGCGACCACACCCGTGTCTTCTCCCCGTGATGATAACTATGAAAAATATATTAATAGTTTCCGTTCACTTCTGAGGTATTGGTTATATCTTTAAGTGCCATTTCTCTTTTAAGTGCCTCTCACCTCTTAAGTGCCGCTCACCTCACATGTGCCGCTCACCTCTTAAGTGCCGCTCACCTCTTAAATGCCCCTCACCTCTTAAGTGCCACTCACCACCTAAGTGCCATTCGCCACCTAAGTTTCACTCATCTCTTAAGTGCCAATCATCTTTTAAGTGCCATTCACCACTTATGTTCCATTCACCACCCATGTGCCACTCACCTCTTAAGTGCCACTCACCTCTTAAGTGCCACTCATCTCTTAAGTGCCACTCACCTCTGAAGTACCACACAACTCTTAAGTGCCACTCACCACTTAAGTGCCACTCACCTCTTAAGTGCCATTCACCTCTTAAGTGCCCCTTCACCACCTAAATGCCACTCATTTCTTAATTGCCCTTCACCACTTAAGTGCCAATCGCACCTTAAGTGCCAATCACACCTAAAAGTATTTTCCATACCACATTTCTTATATCTTCGTTTGCTTAACATCTACCTCTCTTCTCCTATCAGATTACTGGATTCATTTTCGTCGTTTCCTTAACAATTATCAACTTTCCATTTTTCTTCTTCTTTTACTTTTCATATTTTTCTTTTCTCTTATTTCTGTGTCTTCTTCCTCCTCTTCTTTTACTTTTCATTTTTACTCATATTTCTTCTTCTTCTTCTTCTATTACTTTCTTTTTTCTTTATTTCTCTTATTTCTTCAGGGTAACGAAGGCCAAATTTCACCTTATATCACCAGCATTATGGACAGGAGACAGCACAAGGGGACAGAGATCATCACGGTACACTCAACCTGTCCTACTTACCTGTCAAAGTTTATTATTAACAACATTTACCCAGTATCACACCACCTTCCCTGACCTGACTGATATTGTTCTTCGGGCGAGGGATTTATTTATTTAATTATTTATTTACTTTTCATGTCTCTCTGAATATTATTGTTTTGGCAGTGTGCAAGTCAACACCTTCCACTGAAATAAATATAATCTTGACCTAATACCCGTAGGAAAATAAATAAATACTTAAATAAACTAACTTGCCCACCTCTTTACCCCTCAGCAGCAACAACAAGAACAACACGTCAGGAGAGAGGCCATGTAAACAACTCTATTTATTTAAAAATCTCAGGTGAAAAATAATACCATTAAGCGAGAAACTTACACACGAGGGTGACCACAAGGTGTCCGGACTCAATGGCGAGCACTTAACACAAGCACTCACCGGATACCACTTAACACAAACACTTACCGGATACCACTTCACACAAACACTCACCGGACAAAGTGGAAATAAACATTATTGGTGATAAAAAGAACTTTCATGAGCACATAAAAATTTTTCTTCATTATTTACGAGAATGAAGAAGAAGAACAACAAGAGAAGAAGAACAACAACAAGAGAAGAAGAACAACAACAAGAGAAGAAGAACAACAACAAGAGCAAAAAGAAGAGGAAGAACAATAAGAGAAGAAGAACAACAAGAAGAGCAAAAAGAAGAGGAAGAAGAACAACAACAAGAGCAAAAAGAAGAGGAAGAAGAAGAACAACAAGGGGATACGTCGTGTGGCAAAAGTCTGGCTTCTTAAATAATGTTATAATCTGTGTAAATTCCAACAGAGATAGTTACTGCCCCACACTCTCCTATCATCGGCTTCCCTCCCTTATCTCTCCCCCTTAGTATATTTATTTTGGTGGAAGGAATAATATAGTGAGCAGATAATACCCGGCTTGATGCTGCTAACCTCCATCATAATTTTAATTGAAACTTTTAAAGGCAATAATTAACAAAATGAGGCGATGTCTAATTAATTATTGGTGGTTCTCTGTGCTTGTCGGTTGGTCCTCCATCCTCCCTCACCCTTGCTTACACCCTCGCTCCTCCTCCTCACCTTGCCTCACACTGGCTCCTCCTCTTCATCTTGCCTCACCCTCACTCCTCCTCACCTTGCCTCACCCTGGCTCCTCCTCACCTTTCCTCACCCTGGCTCCTCCTCCTCACCTTGCCTCACACTGGCTCCTCCTCTTCACCTTGCCTCACCCATCATCTTACCTCACCCCTGGCTCCTCCTCCCACCTTGCCTCACCCTGGCTCTCTTCCCTTACCTCCCACCCTGCTCCTCCTCCTCTTGCCTCACCTGGCTCCTCCTCCTCTCCCCTTGCCTCACCCCTGGCTCCCTCCTCCTCCCACCTTGCCTCACCCTGGCTCCTCCTCCTCACCTTGCCTCACCCCTGGCTCCTCCCTCCTCACCTTGCCTCACCCTGGCTCTCCTCCTCCCCTTGCCTCACCCCTGGCTCCTCCTCCTCCCCCTCACCTGTCTCCCTCCCTCACCTCTCACCCCTCCTCCCCTCCTCTTCACCTTTCCTCACCCTATCCTCCTCCTCACCTTGCCTCACCCTCTCCTCCTCCCCTCCTTACCTCACCTGCCTCCTCCTCCATCACCTTGCCTCACCCTGGCTCCACTCACTTTCTTCTATCTTCCCTCACTATGCCCCTCACTCTCTACCCTAACTCACCCTTATTCCTCCCTACCCTGCCCCTCAATGTGACTCCCGCTTCACCCTAACAGCTTCCCCCTTACCTTCGTCACCTTGGGTCACCCTGCACCACCACCCTTATTCTTCTCACCATTCCCCTAATCATCTTCACCTCTCTCCCTGTCTCTTTCTCTCCCCCTCTCTCTCCCTTCTCACCACCACCTCTCCCTCTGCCCCTCCTCCTCACCACCACCTCTCTCTCTTCCTCACCACCACTTCTCCCTCTCTCTCCCACTTCACCACCCTCACCACGCTGATCCCGGATGTGGGCGGCGTGGTGTAGAGGTCACCACGCCCACCCGGAGTCTGGTCGTCACGCCCGCGCGCCCGTGTCACGAGGCGCCCGCAGCGACCCTCGTCCCTCCTCCTTCACCTCTCCCCACTCACCTTTCTCCCTGCCTAGCCCCTCTCTCTCCCTCTCACTCTCCGCCTCCACTCTTACCTTCCTACCCACCTCTTTTCACCGCACCGCTTTCCAATATTTCCTCCCCACTTTTCTTCCTCAACCACTTTCCGCTTCTCCCAACCCGAATATTTCCCCATCCACTGTCTTTCTCAATCTAGCTTCCTCCCCCTCATACACTTTCTCTCCCCAACCCACTCTCCCTCAACCCACCTTCCCCCTTTCTCCCCACCCACCTCCCCCCACCCAACAAACACAGGCTCCCTCTGGCCAGTTTCCCCAGGCTATAGTCATGACCAACAAACTAAGTATCTTGTTTCTCTTATTTGTTAGACTTTCTTTATGGTCTACAGGATGAATAATTTAATGTGCTAATGGGGGGTGGGAGGGGAGGGGAAGGGGGGGTTAGGGGAGGGGGTTGAAGGGGAGGTTAATGACTTCCTGCTTGTGAAAAACGACTGTTGTTGGCTGAAAAATTAATCAGTTTTGTTTGCTATCAGAGAGAGAGAGAGAGAGAGAGAGAGAGAGAGAGAGAGAGAGAGAGAGAGGAGAGAGAGAGAGAGAGAGAGAGAGAGAGAGAGAGAGATAATACAAAACTCATCCATTGTGACGCTGTTTAAAATATCTCAATCCCAATTCCAGAAAAGTACAGAGAAAAGGGGGAGAAGGGAAGTAGAGGGAAGAGGGGAGAAGGACAGGAGAGGAAAGAGGGGATAGGTAAGAGAGGGGAGAGGGAAGAGAGGGGAGAGGATAGAAGAGGGTAAGCTAGACTAGAAGATTGACCATACACAGTGTTACATATAAACAGTAAACATGGTGCCAATTAAACCCCCGAAAAGTATCAAGTGAGAGAAAACAACAATATATGTCCCTTATCAATAGAGTTTGCATTCCTATTAAGAATATCAATAAATTCGATCATACCTATAAACAGGTTTAGCACTGTACTGTTTACTATTCCATATGTGGTTGGATGTCACAGTCACTATCTCTGGCAGATGATCCTATTGGTTCGAAATCTTGCCAAAATAATGGTGTGATATTATTTTTCTAAGATGAGAACAGAGTGTGTGTGTGTGTGTGTGTGTGTGTGTGTGTGTGTGTGTGTAAGTGTGTGTGTGTGTTTACAAGCCTGAGTGACTGCATACGTGCTGTTCCGTATCCCTGTGAATATTCATGGTATGTACCTTACTGCGTGGGAATATATCTGCCTCTCCATAATTGAAGAGATATCCATCAAGTGGGTATATATACTGTATTTTTAAACGATGCAAATTTTGGGTGAGAGAGCAAAAGGTCAGAAGGGGAGAGTACTGGAGGGAGGGAGCTTGGAGGGGCGTGTAAAGAGCTTCCTCGCCTTCTACCTGTTGCACGTCCCAGGTAACAACCGCGAGACACACCTCCTCACCTTTACAAAATACAACTTCCCACGAAGAAAAAAAAAAGAAGTGAATTAACACATTACACGTAGTCCTGTTCAACTGAGGGAAAGAATCGTTTATGTAAATATTAAAATCAACTACAAAATCACAGATAAGCTTTACCAACGAGGAGGTCAATAGATAGGTCGGTGATGGAGCGTGGGAGCCGTGAGGGCAGGCTTGTTATGGCCATCCCGGTGTGTAAGGTCTGACCAGTCGGGCCATTCGTCTGCCAGTCATTCAACGAGTAGTGCGTCATACCTCGACCGGCATACTAAATGGATATAAATGAATGAATGTGTTTTATTTTTTTACAGACTCTCTGCACGCATAGATAATTTATTCATTGTGTGTGTGTAAGATAGAGAGAGAGAGAGGAGAGAGGGGGAATAAAATTGCATAGGAAACAGGAGATACAAGTTTCTGATACACAGATCATGACTGTAATTTCATCTTACACCAAGAGGAGGCCTGTGGCTCATGAAGAGGCAGTCCCAGTGAATGGCTCATGAAGTGACAGCTCCCAGTGAATGGCTCATGAAGTGACAGCTCCCAGTGAATGGCTCATGAAGTGGCAGCTCCCAGTGAATGGCTCATGAAGTGGCAGCTCCCATGAATGGCTCATGAAGTGGCAGCTCCCAGTGAATGGCTCATGAAGTGGCAGCTCCCATGAATGGCTCATGAAGTGGCAGCTCCCAGTGAATGGCTTCCTGCGAAGCAGCCCCAGTGAATGGCCCATGAGTGGCAGCTCCCATGAATGGTCTGGCGAAGTGGCAGCTTCCAGTGAATGGCTCATGAAAATGACAGCGCTCCCAATGAATGGCCCATGGAGTGGCAGCTCCCAGTGAATGGCTCATGAAGTGACAGCTCCTAGTGAATGGCTCATGAATTGGCAGCCCCTATGAATGGCTAGGCCTGGTGAAGTGGCAGCTCCCAGTGAATGGCCTGGGTGAAGTGGCAGCCTCGCAGTGAATGGCTTCATGAAGTGGCAGCTCCCTATGAATGGCCATGAAGTGGCAGCCCTATGAATGGCCTGCGAAGTGGCAGCTCCTATGAATGGCTCATGAAGTGGCAGCTTCCAGTGAATGACTTGGATGACAGCTCCCAATGAATGGCCTATGGAGGGCAGCTCTCAGTGAATGGCTCATGAAGTGACAGCTCCCAGTGAATGGCCTACAACCTGCAGCTCCCAGTGAATGGCTCATGAATTAAGTAGCCCCAGTGAATGGCTCATGAAGTGACAGCTCCCAGTGAATGGCCCATGAAGTGGCATTCTAGTGAATGACTCCATGGAAGGACAGCTTCCAGTGAATGGCTCATGAAGGACAGCCCTAGTGAATGGCCCAGAAGTGACAGCTCCAGAATGGCTCATGAAGTGACAGCCCCAGTGAATGGCTCATGAAGTGACAGCTCCTAGTGAATGGTGGCTCATGAAGTGACAGCTCCCAGTGAATGGGTCTATGAAGGACAGCCCTGGGTGAATGGCCCATGAAGTGACAGCTCCCCAGTGAATGGCCCATGAAGTGGCAGCTCCCAGTGAATGGCTCATGAAGTGACAGTTCCCAGTGAATGGCTCATGAAGTGACAGTTCCCAGTGAATGGCTCATGAAGTGACAGTTCCTAGTGAATGGCTCATGAAGTGACAGCTCCCAGTGAATGGCTCATGAAGTGACAGCTTCCAGTGAATGGCTCATGAAGTGACAGCTTCCAGTGAATGGCTCATGAAGTGACAGCTCCTAGTGAATGGCTCATGAAGTGACAGCTCCCAGTGAATGGCTCATGAAGTGACAGCTCCCAGTGAATGGCTCATGAAGTGACAGTTCCCAGTGAATGGCTCATGAAGTGACAGTTCCTAGTGAATGGCTCATGAAGTGACAGCTCCCAGTGAATGGCTCATGAAGTGACAGCTTCCAGTGAATGGCTCATGAAGTGACAGTTCCTAGTGAATGGCTCATGAAGTGACAGCTCCCAGTGAATGGCTCATGAAGTGACAGCTCCTAGTGCATCATGAAAAATACTATGTCGTGACTTCGAGACGACATATCATTCCCCCCCTCCACACACACACACGCACACACACACATACACACACGCACACGCGCACACACACACTTACTTTAACTACATTACCAGGTCTTTTGAGATAAGTACTAAAAGCCTCTTTAATATTATTCTATCAAACAGGCCAAGTCAATACTGCTTTCTTCAACACACTGAGGATAACATTACTTCACCTCCAATGTTCTTCAGGGTTATTTAACAGCTCTCTAAATCACCAGCCAACGACCAGTCTATTAGGGGCGAAATTAAATCTAGAGGACTCACTACATTATTCATGGTTGTTATTCTAATTTAATTACGTCTTAAGGAGAATGCATAATTATTGCTGGTAAAAAGCTTAAGGGTGTGAGAGAAGGACTTGAACAATATCTAGTTTAATGTGGGTTTATTTTCCTAAAGCTTAAGATTTAATTAAGCTGTTGTGTATATATTTAATAACCAGGTTTATAAGGTGAGGTATTTTGCTTGTAATTTATAACGCAAGTTGAAATTCTCTTTTATTTACATAGTTTTATTTTTTAAGTTGAACGTTTCAGGAATTTTGTAATTTTTCCCCTAAATTGAAAGATTCATGTATTTCGCACATGAATTATTTCTAAAATCCGTGTCTTACGGATTTTCTCTTATTTTACCTATAATCAGGTATATAATTTACTCTGCAGATATACTGTAGTCTCCCAGGTGTTTAGCAACTCACTGACTTATATGAGCAACAGGTAGTCCGAGTGTGTGATATAGTATGAACTTCAATTAAAATCCTAAATTCTCTCGTGTAAGGTATTTAAGTTAAATATTGAAGGAGCTCATTAACACCTGCCCTCTGTACACTCACCTGACCATATGTTAGGTAATACCCCATGTACACAAGTCATCTGACCAGTCAAGAAGTCTGATTTATCAAGGAGAAAGTTCATTTTTTGAAAAAAAAAAAAAAAACTAAAAAATGACTAATTCATGACAACACAAATGTGGGAGATATTTTATGCTTATGAAATGTCTGATTTTAAATGTAGATACAAGACTCGTGAATAAAAAGGTGAGCAAATTTAAAAAGTAATAAATCTAACCTGAGAGGAAAGGCTTCACACCTACTGGAATAACATTGTTAACTGGGGTGATGTGCAGACTATTAAGTAAGGCCTTCACATTAATTAGCGAGTATATTCAACAGTAAGCTTGACGTAAATAGTGAATTTGCATATATATATATATATAGATATATATATATATATATATATATATATATATATATATATATATATATATATATATATATATATATATATATATATATATATATATATATATATATATATATATATATCAAAGTGTAAGGGACATTAATTATAGCCGTGGGGGGCAGACGAGTCCTTCATTACCTCAGCATTTTAACAGAGACAAACAGTCTTAAGTGGTAAAAATTATTACCTGTTCTTACCACTACCAACAACATCCAGGAGTGAGGCGCTGTCTGGTTGGTGGATATCCGACTATTAACTTCACTCCCCCCACTTCCTCGCCCCATGTTCCTTCTTCTCTTTTCCTTCACCACCCTCACTCTATCTGACCTTTCATCTATTACTGTACTTTCATCCGCTATACCCTTCCATCCCTATTCCACACCTCTCCCCCACCCTAAATATAGCAATGACACACACCCATTACCCTATTACTACCCATTACCTCCACTAATTCACCCGCCGGAGCCCTCATCCCCCAGCCCACAATTTTTTAAAAGTTTCTTTGAGGGCTCCCCGCTGCACCGTGTAATTAAACCGGCATAAGAAACATCAAAAACTAATAAATATTGTTTTGAACTATGGCCCAGGAAGAAATAAAAGCTGGAGGTAGAGTTAAGAGTGTTGGAACATAACGCCGTCCTTCAATTCTTACGACCCTCAATTACTATGCGAAAATTAAGCCCCGGGTGATGCATTCGTGAGTAGTCAGGATTGTGGTAAAAGGTCGTCCTGGTGAGGTGTAGGTGTAGCACAGTGTAGGGATGGTGAAGGAGGGAAAGATTTCACTGCTGATATGTACAAGTCATAATGGTTAAGCTAGGTCCGATTAGGTTAGGTTAGGTCAGGTTAGGTTAGGTTAGGTCAGGTTAGGTTAGGTTAGGTTAGGTTAGGTAGTAGGATTAAACCCCAATGCAACAGAGTCTCAACGTCCGGGAGGAGGAGCAGGAGGTGGTGGTAAGTATTCCTTTAATTACACCTGTCATTTTCCGGATGTTCCACGTACCCGGACTCTTGTTTAATATTTACCTGAAATTAACAACTTTCTTCATTAAGGAACGAATTGCTTGTCTGTGCTGGACCACCTCTTGACTTTAATAATATGTCAAACAACATTATTACGCATTTATTTGTAATCGTATGGCACAAACAAACACAAACACACACAGAAACAAACTCATGATTTCTTGTACGAGAACATAAAAAATAGTTTATGACGTGCGGAAAACTTATCTCTCTCTCTCTCACACACACACACACACACACACACACACACACACACACACACACACACACACACACACACACACACACACACACACACACACACACACACACACACACACACACACACACACACACACGAGCTTGTTGGGAGGAAATAAGGAGTCATTACCGAACATGAGTCGTGATTATAAACGTGTCCAACTCTTCAACACAACTCCGAGAAAAGAAGAAAAATAATATTGAGAGTTAAATAAACATCAAGATTCATTACAGGAGTTTATATGATGATGAATGTGTTAACTGTTCACCAATGTTCACAGTTAACTTAACATGAACAATTAATCACAGACAAAATAATGAAATAGTAACTTAATGTAATATTATCTATGACAGGTGGTTATGAGAGAGAGAGAGAGAGAGAGAGAGAGAGAGAGAGAGAGAGAGAGAGAGAGAGAGACTTGGATAAGCAATCAGCCCTCACACTCGAAAAACATAATCAGTCAAATCATGAGAGACTACAACGAGAACCAGTTTAAGTGACATCTTTCATAACATCACTACACCTGCTTCCTCCGTCAATCCAACAATAATTCTTACTCAATAAAACACATAAGACAAAAAATCCTTAAACTAACATATTTTCGTTGGTGATTTCTTCTATAAAATATATTCTTCGAGGCTGAGGTAAATTGGTTTTTGGAGAATTATTATTATTATTTTTTTAAAGATTTTCTCAATATTTCAGGTTAGTTTATTGAAGCGGCACTCGCCAACTAGTTCAGGGCAGGTGAGCACAGCCGTTCTACCGATCACGTTGCATGACTCTCAGTTACCAGCTACGTCACTCATTTTCTCTAAGTAAGGGAAGTTCGCTCGTTAACTTCACTAATCAAACGGTAATTAAGTGTAAGTAAACGTGAACTGATATTTACTTTATTTTCTTAAACAAAAAATACTCATCTTTCTGTTCAACGCAATAAGAGTAACAATTATCTTTAAAAAAAATATATTGATAAAAATTCGCGAAGAAATTTGATTATGAAAAAAATTACAGAAAAAAATATAATTATCAGTATGAATGAACAGCATTAAAAACAATATATACAGGAATCTACTAAAGATAAAATTATAAAGTCATTAAGTGAATAAATTAAGAATAATTATATGTAAGAATTAGATGAGAAAAATAAGTACACGCAAGAACTAAAGTACAAATTAACTATAGAAAAACTCATTATAATTAAAATCTGACAAAAGAAAATTTTAAATGCGAATTCCATAAAACGCAAATTATAATTAAAAAAAATCTAAATGAATGTAATAAAAAATACAAACAAACAAAATTATAAGAAAACTCACACACACGCAACAAAGGTCCCCCCCAAAAAAACACACAAAAAACAATACGCGATAAAACAGTAAAACAAACACACAGACACAACAAAGTACTAAAACAGACAAAATACTTACAACAAATACACACACCAAAAAACACAAAAACAAGGCAAGAGGGGGATGACCGAAATCACTGGCCTCCTAATTCTCCCGGAAGCAATTAGCGAGTCATCTTAGGGAGGCAGATAAAACAACCTTAGCTCCCTCAGCCGTAAGAAAAATGAATTAAAAATATTGTAAATTGACGATAAAAATACCTGACATGAGCAGCCTTAAGAACATTCGCCTAATTTATAGTCAAATACTTTCACTCGACCATTTAAACGTAAGCTGTATACTGTGTAATATGAGTGTGGATTAGTTTAAGGGGGTTTTAGGTGGGTAAAGGGGTTTTAGGTGGGCAAAGGGGGTTTTAAGGTGGGTAAAAGGGGTTTTAGGGTGGGTAAAGGGAGTTTTAGGGTGGGTAAAGGGGGTTTTAGGTGGGTAAAGGGGTTTTAGGGTGGTAAATGGGAATTTAGGGTGGTAAAGGAGGTTTTAAGGTGGTAAAGAAGGTTTTAAGGTGGTAAAGAGGGGTTTTAAGGTAGTAAAGGGGGTTTTAAGGTGGTAAAGGGGGGTTTTAAGGTGGTAAAGGGGGTTTTAAGGTGGTAAAGGGGGTTTCAGGGTGGTAAAGGGGGTTTTAGTGTGGTAAAGCAGGGTTTTAGGGTGGTAAAGCAGGGTTTTAGGGTGGTAAAGCAGGGTTTTAGGGTGGTAAGATAAAGGCGGTCACTATATTACGATAAGAAGATTAGAGTTGGGTACGAGGTTCTGTGAGTCAAGACAAGAAGATCAGAATCAATACTGAAACACTCTCGAAACGTTTACAGCCGGTGTTACTGTCTCCCTTGACAGCTGCTGACTAATATACTGTTTTCTGACCGGCAAACGAAATTATGGAGTTTGAACCATAATATATAATGCTATAAATGTGAAACTAACAAACATGACAGCTTCATTATAATTAAATGTATATCTTCATCATACCTACAAGTTCAGTGATATTAACGATATATACCAAAAAAAAAACATATAGTAACAGACCGATTAACAACAACAACAAATTATAAAATATAATGCATATATGTAACTCAGGTAGGCTAGGCTGGCGAAAGAAAATTCCTTCACTTCTAACCAGATTTAAACTGACAGGACAATCGTCACCGACAAACACAGTAATAAGGTATAAGAAACAGGTATATACAGTACATCCTCAGGTGCACCGAACTACTGGACAAGAAGCAACAATTCTCGCAGTGTTACCAATATACACCTGAATGAATGTTGTAAGTTTGATCATATTTAAATTAAGCTAAGACTTAATGAGATACACCAGAATGGCGGATCCACACTCAGCCTCTAAGAAGATCAAGAATAAATATATCTATTGACGTCAAGAGGTGTGTGTGTGTGTGTGTGTGTGTGTGTGTGTGTGTGTGTGTGTGTGTGTGCGTGCGTGTGTGTGTGCGTGCGTGTGGGACGTGTCACACCCCATAATCGGTAGCTCCGTGTTGGCCTAACTTTGTCGTCAACACCTTTACTCTTGCAAGGTTAAAGTGAAGGTTTTCAGGATGATTTTAGTAAGAAATGCGAGTATCAGCACATGTTTTGACCGCTGGGAGAGTAATGTAGTTTAGGTTACGTTAGTTTACGCCTGACAGTGTCTTGGTTTTGAATTCAGAAACTAATTTTTTCAAGAAGTGGTCAAAGTAGGGCCGGGAAGGTAATCAATATAATCTTCTTTAGGCTACAGTATGTTTGGCCTAATATTAATAGTATTATCAACAAAGTGCCCGGCAGGAGTGAGTTAAATACCTACTTCTGATTATCATAATGTACACAGCAACCGTCTGAGACAAGACCTGTTATCATTGAATTTCTAAAGTTGATTTTGTAAACTTGTTAAATTCATTAGTTTACAGCAGTATAAATTACCTTGAGCACTCGACTACGCAAGTGTCCACAGGATATCTTGTAAACTGTAAAATGGCTCTGGTGTCATATGATTACAAGGGAAAAACAACATCCACCACTCGTGATATACTTCCATTACTGTCTTATACACACACGTCGCCTCTAAATACAAATTTTAGGTATTAACTTGTCTTTTTTTAAGTCATAAAAATCAATTCGAGAGAAAACACTGCCAGCAGATAGTGTCAAACACACACACTCTAAAGTGTCGTTGGTCAGCTGGTGGCTAACCACAACGTCCTGTTTGCTACAAACAATACTTAGCTCAAGCATCTAAACTGAGTCTATTTTATACAGCGGTGTACGAGTTGCAGGAACATTACCAGCATTATGAGGCGGCAACCTGGGCTGTTGACACCATCAGTCGCTCCTCAAGCGCAAGAAGAGCGTCTTCAGCCATCACCAACCCGTAACTTTTACCTGTTAAACGTAATTTTGCACGGGCAATTAACTCACCTAGTTCTTATCATACACACATTTAGAGTCACTATGTACAACAATTATCACGTTATATATCATTCAGCGCCGTTATCATCGCGGCAAAGGACTCCAATCTCGCCGGCTCTGAGTTCACATAGTAACTCTCACAAGCACCTGAGCTTGGAGTTTTAAGTGTACAGTACACTACCTGCAGTAAACTTCCTCCCCAACTGACGATGCGAGATCTGAGCTAACTGGCTCACTCAAGGGAACTTTTGGGATGGATCGGAGCTCAGGTTCTCAACTGGCTCAGCCATGTTAATATTATTATTATTATTATCCACTCTGTATCTGTGTTTTTCTGGCTAAATAAACTGTTTCAATTCAATTCAAAATGTTACTATTCTTACTTAAGTTTAATGTTAGTACAAAACCTCTTAATTTATTCATATAATCCCTTATCCTACCTTAAAATCATATCAGGTACGTTACCTTTTATAAAACAATAAAAAACCCTAATGTAGGCTAGAACCCCTCATCCCAATCCTAAAATTCCATTACGATAAACACAATACCTAAAAAACCCTCGATATACAACTAAGTACAGAACCCAAAATCTAATCCTAAAATCCCTTTAAGCAAGTAAACACACCTGAAGGCCAAGATGACGGTCAAAACATTACCCAGACTACTGTGTCATGTTACCAATACTACAGTTACTGAAAGGAATGTATCACTCGTATTGTGATCCAAGAGCCTGAACCTGCCACAGTTTATAAACATCGTAGAGTTATGACCTCCAAAAATAAAAAATATATACAAATTATCTAAGAAAAAAAAATAGACATACATCTCCCTATTTAATTTTTTTTTAAATAAATTACACTACCAGGATTCTTACTCAAGCGTTCACAAAAAAATCTCATGGTCTCCTCTCCCGGACACAAGAATTTAAATTTTAAAAGCGACATAATATTGGGTCCAGCGAGAGGCAATAAAACGCAGGCAGGAGAACATTTAACCACCAGATGACGGCCACAACACCTGGATCTGAATTCTTAAAACACTCATAAGTTCATATTTTACCTTCAACCGGAGATAAAAGAACACACCCAAGTTACGGTCGAGTCTTGCTACGATTTAGACCTCATTCTCTCCAACTAATTTTGTCCTGAAGCTTAAATGAGTCCCAAGTGGTCAGGTACGCACTCACATATACGATTCCGAATAAAAATAAAAAACATAATTAGCGCGCGAAATATTTGAGGATCCCGGAGAGGTAAGTTACGGACCAGTTAGATTTACATGGTGGTGGCGTTGTTGACTAAGGATGTGAGGAGTCGCTGCCCACACAAGAGGAGAGTCCTTATAGGATCACAAGGAATCATTTATTGTTATATTTTACACACACACACACACACACACACACACACACACATTCTCTCCCATGAATCTATTCATCATTTTCTTGCCTTCACTGTTATCAAATTTTCTTTATCTAATTTATGGACCAATAAAAACTTTTCTCGATTCTGAGTTAATGTGATTTTCTTTGTTTATCAGAAAGTTTTCCAAACATACTACTTGTCATATCTTTTAAGTCTATTTTTTTATAAATATTCTTAAGAACTTAACCAGTATGTCCTCTCTCTCTCTCTCTCTCTCTCTCTCTCTCTCTCTCTCTCTCTCTCTCTCATGTTTACCAATCTACATTTTTATCTGTATCATTCATAATTAAATCAGCATCATTACAAAGGTCTCTCGCTGTCAAGACTCGTTACTCTCAGTCCACAATCGCTCCTACTCTCCTTAGCAATTGAATTAAATACAAATTCTTAAACACATAATACGCTAAGTTTTCCTCAATGTGAACCTGATTACCCCATCATCTTCACGTCATAAAGAAGACCATCAACTCCTGGAAGGTTTGTTAAGTAAGACAGACAGACCGACAGACAGACACAGACAGGCAGACAGACGGTGGGAATGTTAAAAAAAAAAGGAGTTTGTGGTGAAGTTTATGCTAATAGCCAACAGGGCCCATAATACCATGTTAACAGCGTGTAAATGTCACTTACCGATGAATTATGACGCTAGAGTGGCTGGCTGTTAAGTGGCTGCCTTCTGCTGCACAAATAACAGCAGTAAAAACATCGAAGGTGTGCTCACTCACTACAGCAACAGCAGCAATTATACTCGCCGTGACCATCTTGTAGAACTTAAGGCAGTGTGACACATTTCGCTGTCATCACCACCACAAAGCTCCCACAAACTCCGGTCTTCTCCACCACAAGCACCCATCCATTAGGCCTCCTCCACCACAAGTGCACATCCATCAGACCTCCTCCACCACAAGTGCACATCCATAAGGCCTCCTACACCACCAACATGAACACATTTACGTTTCGTGCACCACCCACAAACATACAAGTATCCAAAACCATCATATCACACATAAGGTCACCAACATAACTCTCTCTCTCTCCTTACCTTTATTTTTCTACACCGTTCATTGTTCTGGTCCACATACCTGTAAACAAAGAAAAATATAAATAAGTTTTTCATAACACTCTAAAACCCTTCTTGCAATATTAAACTCACACTCTAAAGTAAAACAAAATATAGTTTCAACACCAAAGATCCCCGGGAGGAGATTCTCAACTGGCACTATGGTCAGTTCTCCTTTAATATCGGAATAAAAACAGATCCACTCAAGCCACCCCACTAAGATATGGCTTTGAAATTATACCGAGACTCTATGGTAAATAAAATATTTTCCCTCATTTCCCAGCGTATGGAAAACACTGGTCAACCAAGTGTAAATTACGTGTTAAAACCACACTTCAAAATACATCCATTACAGACGTCAGCAAAGGTGGGTGTACAGGGTGTTATGACGCACTGTTCTGCCCACGTTTGTTTTGTTTACATCTCTGGGTCTACGTCGTGCAATGCTCCCTGTCTGCTCCATAATCTTCGTCCATCTAGGCCGCTCCTCTACCTCTGTCATCCATCGTCCACTATCCTCCTCTCTATCCACCTTGTTCATGGTCTACCTTTCCTCATTCATCTCCCTTCCACCACCACCACCTTCTAATCTCTCCTTGTCTAGCCTCTCCCTCTCTATTCACATCTGTCCACCTCAACCAACCAACCAACCAACTTAACTTTCTTCCAAAATCCTCCATCATCCTACTCCCCTCCCTCATCTCCATCATCCTACTCTCATCTCCATCATTCTACTCTCCTCCCTCATCTCCATCATCCTACTCTCCTCTCTCATCTCCATCATCCTACTCTCCTCTCTCATCTCCATCATTCTACTCTCCTCCCTCATCTCCATCATCCTACTCTCCTCTCTCATCTCCATCATCCTACCTCTCTCTCATCTACCATCATCCTACTCTCCCCTCATCTCCATCATCCTACTCTCCTCTCTCATCTCATCATCCTCTCTCCTCTCTCACTCCATCATCCCTCTCTCCCCTCATCTCCATCATTCTACTCTCCTCTCCATCATCCTCCTTCTTACCTTTATTTTTGTTACCACATATTTTTCGGACCCACTTGTTTTCCTGGAAATATACCGTCTCTTCTCCTGCCCCCGTCACTGGTACTCTCTTCCTGCACCGTTAGTACAAGACGGTATCATAACACACGTCTCTTGTACTTTCCCTTAACACTTTGTTCTCCTTCTTATTTTACGTAATTGCTCCTTATTTTCTGTTATTTCTACGCTCCTGTACGTTTCCTCCTCAGCACCTCTTGACAGTGTTCGTTCAAGGATAATGACAAGAACTAGCAAGCAGAAGAAGGAAAAATACTTGGTGTGTAACTTATCATTCCACTCTTGCCTGTCGGAAGAAGGGAGGGGGGAAGGGGTGAAAATGGCAAGTGTGTTTGTGTGTGTGTGTGTGTGTGGGGGATCTCGGGGTAGATGCGCGCATAAGTGTATGGGGTAGTAAGCGTATGCAGTGTGCATGAATGCGTTTGTGCATATTTTTGTTTCGTTTCATCTTCCCTCTGGTGGACTAGTCCGATCGCAAACCCCTCACCTCACCCCCCCTCAACAGGTGTTCATTACTCCTTCCCTCTGACGTCACGTCACTCATCACCTCCCCTCTCCCACGCCTCTCCCAGGTCACGTCACTCCCTACCCCTCCCTCGTTCACACATCAACCTCTCCCTCTCCTACATCACGTTACTCATCAACCCCCCCTATCCCACATCACGTCACACATAACGTCACTCATCAACCCCTCCCTTTCCCACTTCACGTCACGTCACTCATCAACCCCTTACTCACTCTCAATTAACCTGCCCACAACAATGAGCAGCCTCTCCCGACAGGTGCTCTCAGCTGACACCTGCACAACACCTGAGGCTCACCACTCTCACCTGGGCTCGTAGGGAAGAACTCGCTGAGGAAAATGTATATATCTTAGTAAAAAATGAAATGTAGTAAAACAGATTATGTTGTAGAAAAGTTATTAAAATGTGCATACATGACGATACAAATCTGCAGGAGTAACACCAAATTTATAGAGGTACCATTTTGTTTTTTTTTAACGACGAAAAATGCAAAACACATAAATTCGTACTACAGCGTTTAGAGTTTGTGAACAGCAAAGAATATTTTGTAAGCCAGCAACGAAATTTTTTGAATAAAAATAACAACAAAAACTGTGATCACAGGAGTTAGAACTTGTATACGAATACTGAAAAATAGAAAAAAAACATGACAAGCGAGGAAAATTTTTACCACAATACAACGTCAAAAAAGCTTTGAGCAACCATAAAAACTCTTGTACAATAAACTGTCGCTTTCTTTTTATCTTACATTCTTCTCTCTCTCTCTCTCTCTCTCTCTCTCTCTCTCTCTCTCTCCTGCCCAGCGGAGAGGAACACGCGGCCATAATAAAGATCAGGACGGCATCAGGGTGTCATCACTAACAAAGGCGGTGCATATCGCCAAATGAGTGAAACACGACCAGCGTGAGACCCGGGGAAAAAAGATAAATGAAGTGGAAAAATTCGATGAGAAAAAAAAACGAACGAGAGAGAGAGAGAGAGAGAGAGAGAGAGAGAGAGAGAGAGAGAGAGCAGTTTATGTTAGGAAGTAAAACAAGAAGATGAAGAAAAACAAATATGAACAAGCGCTGTTTCATTGGCTGCATTAATAAACACTTAGAAAAAAATCCCCGGCAAGAAAATTACTTTCAATCAAGTCAGGAGAGGCAGGATGGTATAAGGTTGACCAACGGAGATAAAAAGCAGGGGTACCAAGAACACCTGCCGTGAGACATGATGGCCGCCTGGATGTTGGCGGTGTTCAGGTATTAACACAGTCTGAACACCTGTTATTCACAGTATTAATGACGATAAGAGAACAGATATTCAATGTGAGACAAAACTACTGGAAGATGATGGTG
This sequence comes from Homarus americanus, assembly GCF_018991925.1. Taxonomy (NCBI): domain Eukaryota; kingdom Metazoa; phylum Arthropoda; class Malacostraca; order Decapoda; family Nephropidae; genus Homarus; species Homarus americanus. The sequence continues at coordinate 672,041 of NW_024734046.1, read as the reverse complement.
TGGAGGGGATAATTGTGTGCGTTTATACATACTAACTCAAGACAAGTTATGGTGTCTTCAGCCTCTAAGTAAAATTCCTGGTACAATATATTAAAAGGCAACCACAACGAGTCAACCGAATAAGCAGAGATACAGATCATCAACACTATGTCCGCGTCATAGTAACAAGTTGAATAACAATGTGAGAATAACTTTCTCTAACATGCACAGTCTTACAAGTCTTAGAAAACTCCACTTGCTGCTCAACTTCGTACTTGAACTTACAGAAAAGAGATTATCTGTTACGAGTTTGTGGAGAACGAGAACACAGCCAAGCAACACAGATCCCCATGGCTCCAGACCGGGACAGAGCGGCTTCCTCAGGGTGCCTCTCCCTGGCCCAGCACCGTAAACACTTGTTGCTGCTGAAAACTTTACTTACCTCAGATGAAAACATTTTGTTCCGAGGGATCCTTCCCGGCAGGATTATCTTTCTTGAGGCAAACTACGAGTCCTTCCTGCCACTGTTGATGTTTCCTGAGCCAGTTCAAGGAGAGGGTAAAGCACACCCAAGCCTCACTTGTTCTGAGACAACTCACCCCGTTAAGACCTTTCAAGTCTTTATGCCACCACTAGAGAAACTAAGCCTCCAGCGTCCAGATGTTGACCTCACACACACACAACGTTAGTTAAGGATGAATTTTCATTACTTTAGTCAGGTAGTTCTAAATCATTAAGTCAAGGCGCCAATACTGACGAGGAATCAGAAAATAATGATCAACGTCACCGCCCCTTTCCTCGTGATCAGCAAAAATACCAATCACCATTATCATCATCGACTGATCCAGGGCACCACCTACCACTATCATCTCCCACCAATCAAGATCAACTACTGTACCATCATCTAGAGATCAATATCAATCACAGTCATCTTCCTATGAGTGACACCCCTTTTCAACCACCATCACCACCACTACCAGACAACACCATTCACACAACCATCACCACCATCCCCAACCATCACCAACCACTACCACCATCCACAAACAGATCAATCCCATAAATCCTTCCCATTCTCCTTACCCACTACTACCCAGTCTCCACCATTACCCACCCCTTCACCAGCCCCTCAGCACCATCCCTTCACCTGCCCCTCAGCACCATCCCTTCACCAGCCCCTCAGCACTACCCCTTTCGCCAGCCCCTCAGCACCATCCCTTCCCTGCCCTCAGCACCACCCTTCACCAGCCCTCAGCACCATCCTTCACCCCTCAGCACCACCCCTCCACCTGCCCCTCAGCACCACCCCTTCACCTGCCCCTCAGCAACATCCCTTCACCAGCCCCTCAGCACCACCCCTTCACCAGCCCCCTCAGCACCATCCCTTCACCAGCCCCTCAAGCACCACCCCTTCATCAACCCCTCGCACCATCCTTCACCAGCCCCTCAGCACCACCCCTTCACCAGCCCCTCAGCACCATCCCTTCACCTGCCCCTCAGCCCCTCAGCACCATCCCTCAGCCCTCCTTCACCAACCCCTCAGCACCATTCCCCTCACCACCCCTCACCACCCCTCAGCACCATCCCTTCACCAACCCCTCAGCACCATCCTTCACCAGCCCCTCAGCACCATCCCTTCACCAGCCCCTCACACCACCAGCCCCCCTTCACCAGCCCCTCAGCACCACCCCTTCACCAGCCCCTCAGCACCATCCCTTCACCTGCCCCTCAGCACCATCCCTTCACCAGCCCCTCAGCACCACCCCTACCAGCCCCTCAGCACCACCCCTTCACCAGCACCATCCCTTCACCTCAGCACCATCCTTCACAGCCTCGCACCACCCTTCACCAGCCCTCAGCACCTGCCCCTCAGCACCATCCTTCACCCAACCCCTCAGCACCATCCCTTCACCAGCCCCCCAGCACCACACCCTTCACACCAGCCCCTCAGCACCATCCCTTCACCCCCCTCACACCATCCTTCCACCAGCCCTCAGCACCACCCTTCACCTGCCCCTTCCCCTTCACCAGCCCTCAGCACCACCCCTTCACCTGCCCCTCAGCACCATCCCTTCACCCTGCCCCTCAGCACCATCCTTCACCAGCCCCTCAGCATCACCCCTTCACTAGCCCCTCAGCACCACCCCTCACCAGCCCCTCAGCACCACCCCTTCACCAGCCCCTAGCACCATCCTTCACCTGCCCCTCGCACCATCCTTCACCAGCCCTCAGCACCACCCCTTCACCTCCACCATCCCCTCAGCACCATCCCTTCACCAGCCCCTCACACCACCCCTTCAACACCATTCCACCCTTCACCAGCACCATCCCTTCACCAGCCTCAGCACCATCCCTTCACCAGCCCCTCAGCACCATCCCTTCACCAGCCCCTCAGCACCACCTGCACAGCACCATCCTTCACTCAGCCCCTCACCCCCCTCAGCACCATCCCTCACCTCCCTCAGCACCACCTGCACCACCCCTTACCTGCCCCTCAGCACCATCCCTTCACCTGCCCCTCAGCACCATCCCTTCACCAGCCCCTCAGCATCACCCCTTCACCTAGCCCCTCAGCACACCTTCAGCCCCTCAGCACCATCCTTCACCTGCCCCTCAGCACCACCCTTCACCACCCCTCCAGCACCATCCATCACCAGCCCCTCCCATCCTTCACCTGCCACAACATAATCTGGCGACAGGTGAGTCCCCGTCAACCCGTATAAGCAGTCGCATCGTTTTACCAGGAGTCTTATCGTCCTCCACAGTCCCCTGACCTCCACCTCCCTGTTACTGGCCGGACGACTCACTGGCCGCACGACTCACTGGCCGCGACTCGCTGGCCGGACGACTCACTGGCCTGACGACTCACTGGCCGGACGACTCACTGGCCGGACGACTCGCTGGCCGCACGACTCACTGGCCTGACGACTCACTGGCCTGACGACTCACTGGCTCACTGGCCTGACGACTGGCTGCCCGCGCTCACTGGCCGCACGCTCACTGGCCGCACGACTCACTGGCCTGACGACTCACTGGCCTCACTGGCCACGACTCACTGGCCGCACGACTCACTGGCCGAACGACTCACTGGCCGAACGACTCATTATTCAATTAGGTTTGGTTAGGTTAGGTTAGGTTGGCTTAGGTTGGCTTATGAAAAAAAAAAGGGGAAAAAATACACGAGATACTACGAAGGCGTACAACAAACCCCCTAAAAAAAACAAAAGAAAGCAGAAGTGATGAGACGAAACTGACGAAAAGGGAAAAAATCTAATATAATCGAGTAATTAAAAGACACTTAGGACTTAATTACAGACAAAAATACATTACACATCACCAGTAAGACTTACATGAAATCCGTCGTGTGCGGCAAAAGATGTGGTAACGTAACATGAACACACAAGTGAATGTCCAGTTTCCTAAAGAATTGGTAAAGAAGAGATAGAAAAATGACAAGAGAGAAGAAGCTGTGAGAGAGAGAGAGGGGAGGAGGTGGAGCGAGTGATGGATGGGACAGGGAAGAGAAGACCAAGAAATAATGAGAAGTACGGAGGAGGTGGAGGAATTGAGAAGGAAGAGGAGGAGGAGGAGGTGGAGGAGAAGGAGAATGAGAAGAGGTGGAGAACAAAGAGATAGAGATCAGAGGGATGGGTATTGAGACACACACACACACATAGAGGCAGTCAGGGCTAAGTAAAGATGCTATCATGACCATTAACCCCCCCCCGCTCCACAGACACAAGGACACACACACAAGGACACACACACAAGGATGCACCCACATATATATTTACGTACACACAGACACACACACACATATGCACACACACACACACACACACACACACACACACACACACACACACACACACACACACACACACACACACACACACACACACACACACACACACACACACACACACACACACACACACACACACACACACACACACACACACACACACACACACACACACACACACGTCAGGCCTCTCCACAAACATCCTACATAAGTCATCGTCAAACCAGAACAGTCCGACTCGACTCTTTGGTACTAACACGTGTATCAGACGCCAGGGAGCGATAATATAAACACTCAACTCGGAAGTGCCAGGGTGAGACCATTACTCGCTGGAAGACCAGGGCATAAAACCATTGGTGTGAGGCAAGATATGAGCGAGTCTTATCTCACACGTTGGTGAAGGAGGCTTTAACCTGAGGACGTGCTGAGGGAACGATGTTAACTTCAGGCGGATGTTGAGGGAACGACGTTAACTTCAGGCGGATGTTGAGGGAATGACATTAACTTTACTGAATGCTGACATATTAACGCCAACCACAACACCGCAGTGCTACCAAACAACGTCAGTACCAGGAAGCGCTGCATGGCACTACAACCTGTAATTCCTGACGAAGGCACAAGCCTCTAACACTGCTCCCCTAAAGATACTTAACACTGGAGACCCTTAACTTAGATAAACAACCTTCCAGCGTGTCGTCAATAAAACATAACCCAGCAGGAAGAACCTCAACTACACTCCGCTGCTGACAAACCTGACGGGATTATATTCATCTCGACTTTTGTTCTTTTAAATCTCACGAGAAGACAATAACCACTAAAAAAAACTTTAAGACAAAAGATCTTATCTCAAGCTGTAGTTAAATTAGGACAAAGACTTTTATAGCTGATTGTGAAAAGGAAAATAAACCCATAAAAGATCATTAACTTCATAAGGAGCTTGAGAGAAAAGTATGATTTTTTTTTTAGGGGTGAGAATGTCTACCAACAAAGCCAGAGTGTAAAGCGATATAGTGACTCCTGAAAAATAATCTTGAACGATGATCCCAAAAAATATATACAACATATACGAAAATGTAGCACCCGAGAGCAACATCAAACACCTTTGTGAGCTGGACGAAAAACGCTCTAGGAATGTTTCTCTTCAACTGGTCCTCAAATAGGGCCATTCGACCAGAACAAATTCATACTGAAATAACAGAGCGTAAAATGTTTTCTCTTTAACCCCCGTAAGTCTCTCTTTCCGAGCTATTTCTCTCTGGCCTTTAGTGCACTTTTTTCTCATCTCTTCAGCGATGTTTAGCGGATATCTGAGGATGTTTTGCTTGCTGGTGAAGTATGGAATTTATGAGGAGTTTCCACAGTTATTATTGGCTGGGATGTCACGTCCACTACATTAAGGAAACAAAGTCTTGGTGTTTCTCTGCACGGCAACACACTCTTGTACACGTGTTTTTCTTGTACTCTGGCCAACTCGTCTCCATAAACCGAGACAGGTGTTGATATCTTAGATGAATCGGTTTCATGATCTTAACTCAAAACCAATGATTTCAGAACACACCAGCGGGTGAGTTTAGTCCCACTTGATAATATGACTAATTTTGGTAAGAATTAGGATATTGAGGTTACTTCAGGTTAATATTATAAAGAAAACACTCACCATAAGGAGGATAATAGTCTAACACGCTAACGACTCATCTTGGTTATTATATTTATTACATTAGCTACAAGAACAATGGCGACGAGAAGAATGATCGTCTCTATCTGACCATAGTAGAGACTAATATATTAACGTCCAAATTAGGGAACTTCACACTAACATGGCGGCGTGCATCTCATCACCTCCCAGAGAACGAATACCGAGAACTGAACTTAAAAGAAAATAAAAATGGCTCCCGTCTGCACTTTGGCGTTAATGCTCCTGGCCTCTTATCACGAGCCAATGGTGTCATTCTCTCTTACTCGGCTATCCCTCTGCATCAGCGACTGTCTGCCTGCCACTCCGACACCCACTTCCCCTATCTTGACGCACCCCGCCCTCACCCAGAGTGCCATTTGGAAACCGCAAATACGAGATGCAAGAGAGGCGGAGGTCTAGACTCTCAAAAGATTCATCGTTACGACTGGAATCTTCAAAGGTTCGTAAGTTACATTTATCCACTAAAACAGTGACGTGGGAAAGTATCTAACTTGTTCACTTATGACTGCGGTTGAGAGATAAGAGACCAATATGGCGTTGGAATTGCAGAGACTCGACCGTTATTGCCAGATGCAGTATCTCACCTTCAGAGTTTCAGGGAAAAAACTATTAAGACATGAGTATATCAGACATACTATTGGTGTTTCTCTTGTGCTGGAAGGCGCCGAGGTGTGGACTGTATCGTTCCTTACGTTCAAGTCGAGATCGTTCTTACTTATGCTCTTACGATCATATTCCTGAAGGTCTTAGGGTAATCTGACATCTCCAGACTGGTCTTGTTCTTCGATAATCCTTGTAAACTTTACGACTTACACTTCTTTACGGTTTACTATCTCTAACTCTCTCTGCTCTATAAAGGTAAAATTACATCCATATATAATACACACACGTACAATGACATCTAGCACACCTTACGCTCTTAACACACACACAGAAACATAAACAGACACCCAAAAACACACACAGAGACAGACACAGACAGACACAGACACAGACACACACACACACACACACACACACACTCGTCTGGTCAGGTGGTAGGGGTAGCCGTCACCACCCCACAACTGTCCATTGTCCACCTGAGCTGGTCCATTTTGCTCACCTCCTGCTCCGCTGCTCCCGTCCACCCTTGTCAACGTGACGAGACCCGCATTGTTCACCTGCTGTACACCTGATTCCCCCCCCCCTCCTCCTTCCCCTCCTCCTGCCTCACTATGATACCAAATGGGACTTAAAGAAATGAATTATGATTCCTTAAGAAACACAATAGGCCAAAATCTGTACACACACAAAAGGTTTCACGTCAGTAATTGAACCCTTCAGTTACTAGTACTTCAAGGAATAGTAACTCTTGACTTCCACTGATTAACCTAATTAAGATCAGCTCCAAGATCAGTCTGGATTTTATGAGCTGGTTCTTAAAACAAGTCGTGTCAAAAATCCAACAGGTGCAAAAAAAGTACCGAGTGCCATCGATGGTACGCTACTGGCACCAATATCCCTCACCACCACCACCACCACCTGGCCTGTCACTCGAGTTACAGCTCAGAGTCAGTGATTTGCTCCCGTCACTCACTCACTCCATAAGTCCCGTCACTCACTCACTCCATCAGTCCCGTCACTCACTCACTTCATCAGTCGTCCACAACTTCCTCGCTCACTGTACCAACAACAACAACAACAAGTAACTTCAACCCTAACTTACGTCACCCTGATACTGACTGTCTCATTTGGTGCAGGTGGCCGAGGAGTAAGGGGGGGGGGGGAGAGAGATGAGGGTGAAGGAGGGAGGAGGAGACAGAAAAGGGGAATAAAAGGGGAAGAAAATAAGGGAAAGCAGATGGGGATAAGGGGTGGGGTGAGTAGGAGGAAAAGGAAAAAGTGGAGTGTGAGGCAGGTAAGAAAAGTGGAAAGACAAGGGGGAGAATGGGAGGAGATAGAAGGGAGAGGGGGTAATGATGGGATAGGGGAGAGGGAAGGGAGATATACAGATAAGGGAGGAAAGAATAGACTGGGGAGGGAAGAAGAGGAAGGGTGAGGAAGGAAAAGAGAGGAGAGAAGGGCTGGTAGGAGGGAGGGGCTGCTGGAGGGAAGGCTGGCTGGTTGGGGCTGGCTGGGAGGGTGGGGCTGGCTGGGAGCTGGAGGAGGGCTGGTTGAGGGAGGGGTAGAGGCGGAAGCAATGCAGAGAACACGTCTTAAGGTTATCTGGTCCACGCACAGTACACCCCCCTGCATCCTCTCCTCTCTTCTCCTCCTTCCTTTTCTTTCCTCTCTTTCTTTCCTCTCTACCCTTCTTTCCTTTCCTCTCCTTCCTTCTTCCCTCTCCTTCCTTCTTCCTCTCTGCTCCACCTTCCTCTCTCCCACCCTTCCTCTCTACTCCACCTTCCCTCCCCACGCCACCTTCCTCTCTATGCCACCTCCTCTCTACTCCACCTTCCTCTCTACTCCACCTTCCTCTCTACCCACCTTCCTCTCTACTCCACCTTCCTCTCTACTCCACCTTCCTCTCTACTCCACCTTCCTCTCTACTCCACCTTCCTCTCTACTCCACCTTCCTCTCTACTCCACCTTCCTCTCTACTCCACCTTCCACTCTACTCCACCTTCCTCTCCTCTCACTGCTGGTCGATAAAGAGTTATTTTTACGACACCTCAGATATTCAGGGTGCTGTCCTTCCTTCCTCCTCTTCCTCCCTGTCTCCTCATTCCCTCCCCTCTACGTCTCTTCTCCAATTTCCCCATACCCCTCTTTCTTTCCTTCTCCCACTACCACTCCTTTCCGCCTGTTCTTCCTCTTGCCTCTAAACTTCCTCCCTGCCCCTCCTCCTCCTCCTAATCCAATAACCTTAATAACAGCGTCAGCAAGGAGTCAAGCTGTACAGTAATCTTGTCACGTTAGCGTAACTTAGTGAGTCTCAAGCTTTTGGTTTTTAATCTAAACGAAGACGGAGGAAAATACTTTAACAAATAATGAATCATGAAGTGAAATAAAGATGTGAGATAAAAAAAATATAATAAAGACGTGATGTATAACAAATAAATATCATCGAGAAGAAAACAATAAACAACAATAATGAATGAAAATTTAATACTGGGAAGAAAATTAAAAGGAAAACATAATAAATTTAGATGAAATATGATACTAGTAAATAAAATATAGATATATAAATAGAATAAATAATAATCACGTCTAAAATAACAGTTATATAAAATAAAAATAACAATAATTGGTCTTTCATTTAATTTATTTTTAAATATTATTGGGTTGATAATGCGATGCAATAATTCACGCACGCACGCACGCACGCACGCACGCGCGCACGCACACACACACACACACACACACACACACACACACACAGGGTGAGGTTACAGTGTGTGGCAACAACAACACCTGTGAATGCTGATAAGGGTGGTATAAGGCTGAGGGAAAGACAAACACCTGCCCTCACTGTTCCGCCCAGGTGACCACAGGTCATGCCAGTTCTCTCCTGTTATTAATATATGACTGGACGATGAGAGAGAAAGTGTGATTCGATTTATCGTATTCAAAGAGGTTAAACTTTGGTATTCAAAGGGTTAATTATTATCATATTCAAAAGCTTAAATCATCTTACGCAAGAGCTTATATTATTGTACTCAAGGGGCTCAACAATCACACTCAAGAGCTTAAGTCAGTGTACTCAAGGGGTTAAATAATCATAATCAAGCTTAAGTCCTCGTACTCAAGAACTTTAGTCATCGTACTCGTGAACTTCAGTCATCGTACTCAATGATTTAAGAGAGAAGAATACGTGTGAAGAGACTTACCTGTCATTAATTAAGGTGTACTCTTCCCACAAAAAAGAAAAATAGATAATTAAATCATAAATGGCGCGAAATTGCTGAGGTCTATTCATCAATGTCTCAAGAAACGTGATGCATTAAGGAGCTGCCCGAGAATTATCGCTTCATATTTCTCTCTTACACCATCCGCAACAAAATACTGGACCCTGATCTCATAAATTCTTACGATGGAGTTCTTACGGATTCGATGGACCTGATTTTCACAGGTTCTAAAGATCAGATTCTCGTAGACTCAAAGGATTGAATTCTCAAAAGGTTCAAAAGACCGGATTCTCAACGGTTCAAAGGGCCAGATTCTCAAAGGTTCGGATTGTCAAAGGTTCATTCACTGACTTTGTTTTGTTTTTTCTGCTTTTTTCTTTCCTAAAATGCGTATCTGACTGAGCTAATCTACTTTAAAAACATTTTCCATTGTAGTATCAAAGAAATTTACAAGTATAGTCTTAGCGTAATCCTGACGACATTTTACATCTGGAGACTCCAGTGTCATTCCACCTCCCCTTTCGGTTACCATCTTTGTCGTAGCCCAAGTTAGTTAAAGACGTTCTCACATCATCTATTACGGATGTTTTGAGATTTTGGCCCGAGGATTTTCTATTGACGGGAGACAAAAAAAAAATCGCTGGTAGTCTTCTAATCTGATGCTCCGAGACAAGCAAACGACTCTTATTCTCAAGATTTATATAATAACAGAATACTCTAACACGGCAAACTTCGGAAACGTGATGAGCTTACCTTTTTTTCTATTGATCTGAGAGAGAGAGAGAGAGAGAGAGAGAGAGAGAGAGAGAGAGAGAGAGAGAGAGATTTTAGTCTCAAATATCTCCCTTTTAAATTGTTCTGTTTGAGTGACAGTATTATACCCGGAGATGTCCAGCTTTGTCCCCAGTAATGTTATCAGCCAATAATGTGTTACATCAGATTAATGAGACGATAAGCTGTGATCGTCATGGACTTCTAGCTTTGTTATTCTCTTCTAAATTTGTTTAAGATACACAATACTTCCAACTAAGAGAGACAGACAGAATAAACTAGATTTTTTTTCTAGTTAAACCCATATCCGCATCGATCAGCTCTGAGGGCATTTTCAACACCTTCTCTAAATATGATACTATCTCCACTCTGTGTAAATGTCTGCCAAATATTAGGTTCCTCATAAAACATTATGATATTTTTATACAATCGTAATTTTTATGGGTTACTGATAAAAAAAATATCACTGTATTATTCATTCTTCCACTTGTTATCTTATTACGTTGTGGAAGAATACTAACAGCAAAGATACATAATACAAGTACAGGTTCAAGGTAAAGGTACAAATACACGTGCAGGTGCAAGGCAAAGGTACATTTATACAAGTACAGGTATAAGGTAGAGCTACATTTACACAAGTAAAAGGCAAAGGTACATTTATACAAGTGCAGGTACAAGGCAAAGGTACAAATACACGTGCAGGTGCAAGGCAAAGGTACATTTATACAAGTACAGGTATAAGGTAAAGGCACAAATACACGTGCAAGACTGTGAGAAGTGCAGTATACTATTACATAAGATCAATATACACTATGACCGTCGCGTGCTGAGTGTACCACAACTCCACCCACCACTGCTCTCACTCCTTCACAATTACCACAAACCTCGCCGCCATTACCCAACTCGTATCACACGTTAACGTCTAGCCAGGCGTCATATGACTCACACTTCAGCTCTGTAAATCACACACATCAATTTACATCAATTCACTGTAATGACAGACTCGTGACTGTAAAGACGACTTATTTACTTGTCTAGTTGGACGATCTGTTTACACCTGCAGGTCAAGGTGAATTAAGGTTATTTCCTACTTGTAATAACACAAACGACAGGTGGCTGACTGACCACTCAAAAGGTTGAGCCTGGAATGGTTGACCAAGAATATTAGAAAATAAAAGATTAAAATTGAATTTAGCCAAAAGATTATGTATTAAGTTAGTTTGGATTAAACATACTTAAAGAGGTTTAGTAGACATAAGGAAGAGTGTATGTCTAAAGTTGTTCATCAGAGGGACTGCCGGAGCGTAGTGAGGGCCAGGTACTGCACTTGACGAGGGACAATTAGCTGGTTCATCTCAGATACCAATTACCAAACTCGATTATCGAACTGTAATTCCGTTTCCTGCACAAAATTGGGTTTGCAACTCTCTCTCTCTCTCTCTCTCTCTCTCTCTCTCTCTCTCTCTGCTCGTTTCATTAACTTTTACTCAATAATCTTCTCTTTTCCAAATAGTCTACATATATAAGTGATGTATCCTGAAGACCACTGAACACTCAAACTCGCTGTAACAACAGGTGTGGCGTCAATAGTTATCATCTTGTAATAATCAAACGCAGGACTGGAACCACTCGTTGAGTCGATGCACCTCACCACTCAACCATAACCACGGTCTTACGGTTTTACTCTGATTTCACTGAACCTCTGTCCATCGGTGAAACATTTTAGGAGAGTAAAATGAGACGCTTAGGCGAGGTTATGAAGCATTTTCTGAAGCACAAATGATGGGAATAAATGGGGTAATGGAATTCACTTTAGATCTAATGATTAAAACACAGTCAGTATCGTTAATTACGGCTCATACGCTGTATATACTTTCTATAACCTAAGATCCACATTACCAGGAACTGTAAATAAAATATAACCCCAACGCCTTTTTTTTTTACTGACTAAATTTCGGTAATCATAAATTTCACGGAATATTAACCAATATGAAGTTATTAATTTAAACACTTCCATTTCAAGAGGGGTACTAATTAGCTCCCTAAACGACTATTACCGAGAGATATACGTTCAAAATTCAATTATAACTTCTCACGCTCCGTCAGAATTATTCACTAATGAGTTCACGGGCCAGGTAAGATAAAATAAACAAAGGTGATTTATACCTTTAAGAATAAATCTGATGCGTGGTAGACGGTCGTAGCTCTGGGCTGGTGAGGCACTAGTGTATACTCGGGGCTGTGGTTATACTCAGTGTATCAATCACACGGTTCCTACAGCAGTACTCAACCCTCCAGTACACGTCTCTCACGATTACTTGTTTCAGGAGGTCTCCAGTACACCAATCATACGTCCATTCCAACAATACTTCACTACACGATTTAAACTCACAGTATTCTCAAGAGTCTTATACTAACTACTCGCATGTTCAAAATTGCAGCATTTCACTTTATATATTACATGCTTATACAGACAGTACAGTAATGTAATATGCAATGACATAGTTTACAGCATACAGTATTCTATAGCAATTCTCACACTAGTTGAATGACTGTATGTACAATACATTAGGAAATTTTTTTAAGGATCAATAATACTTAAGTTCTATTTAAAAAATTACATCTTATGTCACTTTGATGACAAGCTTGTTACCAAAATTGTCTGGGACACTAAACACAGTCTTAGCTTCCTACACCAGACAAAAGACTTCAATTACCAAGGAACATAGGTCACTTAAAGTCTCAGCTACTGCACTGCACAACAGACTACTTTTAATAATCAAGACACATAGTCATCCTTATAATGACCAAACAATAATCTAACCGTAACATAAATTACCTTTCCTGAGCCACGACGGTAAACACACACAAAGTGGTATTATAAATATCATGATTTATTTGGGTAATATTTCAAGGAGGAATTTCCATTTTAGAAATCTTCGTTGACCTCTGGATACTTTATTTCAGCCTTGGGTGTACATAAGTACTGCCTTTCCACCTGTCACTTGATGTTAGAAAGAGAAACACGACCACAGTTTTCACTGGTATTCAGCCCAAAGAAATAGGGCAGTAATGGATCACGAGGCCACAACGTCACCGCCAACATTTCAACTTGTTTCTTTCAACAACAATAAAACAAAGTTGTTGATACAGCCACACTTACTTCTCTTAATCTAAAATATGAACCTCATCCATCAAGCCTGACGATAGTGTTTACAACTGCTTACATCCGGCTTACCCAAGCTAGACAGGTACGATTGCTCGCTTTAAAAATTTGAGTGTGTTACACACACACAGTTTACATTATATATATATATATATATATATATATATATATATATATATATATATATATATATATATATATATATATATATATATATATATATATATATGTGTGTGTGTGTGTGTGTGTGTGTGTGTGTGTGTATACACAGGTATATATAATCATAACAGGACATTTCGGGTGAATAAGTTAGGTGTTTAAACAATAACAAACAAAAACAGTACTTGGTGGAATCCGATTCGCCTCAACACACTGGAATACAAGAAAATCAGCATAAAGCAACAAAAGTATAATTTTCCTCCCTGAGCCTCACTAACCAGAGACCAGCTGTACGTGATGTTTAGTCATGATCTCCCGGGAGTAATATTTACAACTCATTAAATTGAATCCCAGGTAAGATTTCGCTCCCCCAAATTGGCCGGCCATTCATAATTTTCCAGTCATCAGGGAAGACGAGTCTCAGTGAAAAGAATACATTATACCCTCGACCGACATCGCCTGGCTAGTATCATGCTCGCCTCTATATAATTATAATGTCCTCTTGAAAAGATCAAATTGCTTCATGGCAGAATTTCCTGACCAGGGAAGTAACGTAGTCCTGCTTACTGTTATTATCTCTGCAGTCGAGGCGTGAGTTGGCATTATCTACACGTTGCTCCTGCTGCTGCTGCTCCTCACGGTGCTGTTGTAGTCGATACTGCTGCTCCTCCTGACGGTGCCGTTCTTGTCTGTTGCTGTTGCTCCTCCTCCTGACAGTGCTGGTGTTATTTTCCTTTTGGTTTTGCTGATAATAAGGATGGTGATGGTGTTTTAGGTGTTACTTTTGCTTTTGGTGTTCCTGACGGTGTTCTTACAAAGCTCTGGAGACTGCTGACACTTCTGCGAGATTTCCTAAAGATTGTATACTGCCGTTTCTGTTGATGCTCCTCTTGCTCCCCACGACGTTGATGTTGATATACGGCAATAATACTTGGTGCTGCTGCACGTATCTCTTAACTGAAGGTGATGAGGTAGCTCCTGCAGGTGGTGGTGGTGCTGGGACCGCGATAGTTGTTGCTCTTTATCTACCCAGAAACTGGCCATCGCTTATAAATGTGTACACCTGCCAACACCTACGAGTACTCATGTTACATAATAATCCAAGTATACTCAACGGTGTAACTATACAAGAGGTGGAATTGTTCGTGCCGGTGTTGAGGTCGTAATTTTGTGTTAAAAGAGTACTCTGACCACTGGGTTCAGCCTCCTGGTATATTACACGCCATCAACACACTGTACATATTTCTTTATTTTCTTTCATTGCGGGACCGACGTGAGAGATGCATTAACTCCCGATATAAATAGTTGTGACTCCCGCTGGATATTGAAGAATTAACTGTTCTTCTGCTGCCGTCGCTTATCGTGTTCATCAGCTGGCATGAAATGAAGCCTTATTGACAAGCTTATCTGTTTCGAGCACTTCTGGCTGTGCGTGCTAATGCTCCTTCTGTCTGCTGACGCTCGAACCTATTATCAACTCACCCTGAGAAACTTCTACACTTGTCGTGGGATTGACAAGAGCCTCGAGCGTGTTGGGTTTGGCATGACCCTCGTCAGCCTGGTCAAGCACACAACTCTCAGCCCAGGCTCTTCACTTTTTCACAACACAAGTGAATTACATAAATAAACCGTAAATAAAATCATGCGACTTTATCACGTAATTTTTCACTATACCACATTCGTACAAATTTGCTGGTATTTCAGCACACATGCATACGAAAGTTTGATATAGCAGAACATCACATCCTGACTATATATTCCTAACTAAAGAATGTCCAACTTATATACGAAGAAGAAAGGTAAACTAGACACAGTGGAGAGAGCCGGCAGAGAAAATTGCTAGCTTTATGATATAAGGTTTACAGGGAAGAGAGACAGGAAGGTGGTAGACAGCAGACAGCGGCGAGATATAGTCTTGATACGAGTCTTCTTACAGCTGTTATCAGTATCGGTGGGAACGAAAGCTCGGCAACCCAAGACATCACGCTCTTAATGACGTTCAAGTCTCCTCCTAGTTATAATTTTACGCTCGTCACCATCCAGAAATGATATTTATTCTAGCAACAAGAATACACTAAATATATCTTACTATAAAGACTGCCCAACAAGTAGTGAGGACTATAGGTGCCACTTTCACTGTCTTTCCTCAATACAGTGCAGGTGTTATTACTAATCAGTATAACCTGTCAACTGGTGTAGGTCAGAGCGTGGCAGGACACCATTATTGCGATACACTATATATTATTTGTAAGTTTACTACTTATAAATCTACTAGTGAACCTTATTTAGAATACCGTACACACACACACACACACTCACACTCACACACACACACACACTCTCACACACACGAACACAAAAGTAATTACGCACGCAAGCACGAATCCCACCCAGCTCTCCTAAATTCAACACGAACACACCCACCCAATCCACCTACCCCGCCCACCATCTCACCTACTACAACCTGCCCTCCTAACATTACTACATCCGATGCCAGCAAAAGGTCAGAGAGGCTGAGCTTAGTGAAGGTGAACGTGATGTGGGTATACCCGAGGGACGCCACACATACACATGTTAATACGCCTCTCTTAACTAACTTTAAAGGTAATAAACATAAACGAAAAATTTTTACCCATGCAGTAATTACTTATTTTTATTTATTTATTTTTTTTGTGTCCCGAAGAAGTCTGTCTGTCTGTCTGTCGTTGTGGTTATTCTTCATTCGCACTTTCTCTGTAGTCGTCATTGTACCACAGAATTTGTTACTCGGATGAAGAATGAATGTCGGTGAGAAACTAGAATTAGTCCAATTGAAGTAAAGTACCAAATTATTCTTGTTTATTATTCTTTTTCATTTATATTAATGCATTCATCTATCTTTTTTGTTAAGGAGTACTCTATCCACGTCGGCCCCGTAAACATGGAGGAACACACGGTCGTACCCGGCCCTCTATTCCTTCGTTTACCAATGCTAAAAACTCCCTCGTGGAAGTTATTTTATCTCGGAGTAGACGCGAGAGGGAGGAGGATTACCCACCCTGCCTTGTAAGGAACATATTACTTTTAACTTTCAAACTAAAATAACCAACACACACATATAACAATACCAGAATAATTACTATTTTGGATGACAAGAACTAATGAGGTAGACTGTATTCATCCGGGGCCTCCACAAGTTAACTAATTAAGGAGTCATTCAAATCTTTCCCGCGGGGCTTACGGGTGTCTAGAGCCAGCCAAGACCTCATACTTAACCACAGGCAGTTCGATACTAAGAGTTTCATCTCAGGTGTGGCAATAAATGGACGTAATTAAGTGATGTTTATCTACACCGATGGCGTCAAAGATTGTAAACATTTAGAATATCGACAACACAACCTTACGGGTCTTATATCCGGCCTCGGAAATAAACACATCTGTTCTTAGCCGACATCAGGAGCAGTGTGGTGTTGAGAACTACAACCCAGTAGTCTACTATGAGTCAATAATAATATGAATAATACATCTTACCTTAACTAGTTTTACACCTGAAGGATTACTGTAAATTACACGGGCTGTCAGTGAATAAAAATTGTATAATAATAATCATCCCAAACTTGGCATCATAGCTGAACAAATATGGAATATTACATGAAGTGTCATTGAATACTAAATGAATAATAATCCTTCTTCCTAGGGATGGGATCTACAGTTGAATAATCACTGCATATTACGTAAGCTGGTCAGTAAATAAGAATTAACCCTCAGTGAACAAACATTCTACACCACCGAGACGTCAGTGAATAATTTGTACCTTCACTTAGATCTGTAGGTGAATAATCAGAGCACTCCATCACGCTGCCAGTGAATAATAATAATAATAATAATAATAATAATAATAATAATAATAATAATAATAATAATAATAATAATAATAATAATAATAATAATAATAATAATAATAATAATAATAATTAAAAATAGATACTCACCTTTCAGCTTGGTGGGTGGTTGGGTGGGTATGGGTGGGTGAATGAATGAGTGGGTAAATTGAGTGGTTGGGTTAATTGGATGGGTAAACGAGTGGGTGAATGGGTATGGGTAAATTGATGGATGGATGAGTATGAGTGGGTGAATGCGTGAGTGGATGAGTGTGGTGAGTGGATGAGTGTGGGTGGATGAGTATTGGTGAGTGGGTGGGTGAGTGAGTGGGCGGACAAAACACACCATCTTAAGGTAAAACATAACATCTAAACTTCTATTAGAAAAAAAAAACATACAAAAATTATCGTAAAAAAAGAGAAAGCGTGAGAGAATGAGCCGTAAGAAGAAAGAAAATGGAAGACAGAGAAAGAAGAAGAGGAGCAGGAGGAGGAAGTGAAGAAATACCGTGAGTACGAAACATCACGATAAAGATATAAACACAAGAGAAGAGAGAGAAGAGATAGTAATTTTTGCTTTGTTTTTATTTGAAGACGAAATGTAAGAAGCGTTGATGCCGTAGTAAAGAAAAATAATGTGTGTAGTAAAACGAAGAGTGTGAACAAAAGAGAAGAAGATAAAAGAAGAATAACAACTGACGAAAGAAAGGCAACAGGACTTAACATCATCAAATCGGATCAACGAAACTATAAAAGTAAAAGGAAAACAAAGACAAACTCGGTCGTAACAGAATAACAAAAACACCATAAAAATCGAATAAGGAATAGGAAAAAAGAGTAATAATTCGAATCAAAACAAAAAGACAGTCACCTACATCCCCTAAAAATGGATATAAAACTGAAAAAATTAAACTAGTCTGTTAAACCCAGTCACCCCTTTACCATTGTGTTAATTTGCATGTAACTTTTATTCAGTAATTAAAACGAATTTTGAGTTATGCTCCGGAAACAAAAAGTAAGGGAGGGGGGGAAGTCAGACAGACAGACAGACAGACAGATAGACAGACGAGCTGACTGATAGACTCCACTTCTATATACCACTTCAGCTTCGTTCTTTGAAGGATAATAAAGTATACACTAGAATACTAAAAGTCAGAAAATATATACATTGAAAAAGGTAATAAGATAAGTATAATCAAGAGTTAATACAGTCTAATTTAAGTTACATACTGATACAGTGTTCCCAGGTGAGGTGTAAGAAACTGAGAAACGCAAGAGATTTATGGCTGACTCTCGTGTTCACACTTGTCTATGTTCCACGATAACACCAAGACAGCAACTACTTAATAACTCATAAAAACACTGACAAGCTGTCATAAAAATCTCCACCAATAGTAACACATAATAAAAGTCGATAAAATAATGTTAAATGATGTAAATTATCATTAAAATAAGAGCTTAATGTTTCTGGACAGGCGATGGTTAGGGAGGTTGAGGCTGTGGGGGAGACATGAGTGTGCACTGCCATAGTCGGTCAATGAATACATTAAGGGAGGGGAGCGTCTAAAATATGAGCCAGTTAAATTATAATGTAGCAGCAAGGTGTGGAAGCCAGGGAGGCAGCAGTATTCTATTACGTCACTTTTGATCATTTTAACCTAAAACCTGGGCAGCGAACACTTGTGAAATGAGTTTAAAATGGTGTGAGGAGGAAGGAAATTGAATATAAATCTCTAGTGTGTTTATGACTTTTTGTGATGAAATAAAACTTGCACACACCAACGACCAGAGCAGCATAATATTCTGCGTAGCTGTGAAGGTGTAGATGTACTCGCGTGTGGTTGACGTGTTTAGGGTGTGGATTACTCCCCAGAACCTGACGACAATGTTGAAATGCGTCCATAAACTGGCAATGAAATTACAATTAGTTGTTTTTATTAATTTTTTAAACGTTTATCATAAGGCAAAATATACTTGTGCATCCGAAACTGATCTAATGCACTGTACGTCTTTATCCAAATGTCTTCAGGTGAACTTAAGACGCAGAAATACTTTTGGCGGAACCTGAGTAATATCGAAAATTTACATTAATGACAAATTCTCAGAACTTTGATATTTTTGGATCTGAAACATTTTTCTCTTTGAATTGGATAATAAAATGTTTAATTGCTTTCGTACTTCAAGTCAAAAACAAAGAATGAAAAACTATTAAAATCTAGCAGGAAGCGAGTAATTAACTTAACAATAAAACTATAAATATCGAAAAAAAAATTAAACATATAAAAGAACAAAGAAGAAGGACTAAAAGAGAGAGAGAGAGAGAGAGAGAGAGAGAGAGAGAGAGAGAGAGTCAAAAAAACATCCGGCAACCAGACGTAAACAACCATAAGAGGGTAAGGCGTCGTGTTTATCGCTGAGGGACAACAGACGGATTCAACGATGTGAGCTTATGGGTAACGAAGCAGACATAATAACAAAGAGAAATACGAGGTGGTAGAATAGAGTTAAGTAATAAGTAGATGGTGAAAAAATTACTTATTACTGAGGGTGAACCGCCACACACCTCACTTGATACATGGGACCAACTAGTCTCCTGTCTCCGTTCATCCAGGCTCTGGCTTCGGCGGCCCTCTCAACACGCCACTTTACCCAGCAGTCAGAGAACATAACGTATCGGCTGCCAATATGCCCGCCAACACCACCATTAACCTAATGTAATCCACGAAACAAGCAATTTCACGGACTTGCATAAATAACCGATTATCCATAAATTTCTTATTAAACAGACGGAAGGACGAAAATACTTCACCCGAGTTTGTTTCCTCAACACTTGGCGTTTCTCCCCCCCCACACACATATATATCCGTTAAGACACGATGCGTACCATCTATTTATCATCAAATTTAAAAGTACTAAAGATAGTTTTTGGACACTAAAAAAAACCCTAATATGTATCCTAGAACTCCAAGGATAACTAGTTTTGTGTACCTTGGTTTTAAAGATAAGAGAATCAAAACTATGCACGTAAAACTCTACCTATCACAGCCAGCCATTTTTATAAGTAACTTGGCATGCGTGTACCAGAGGAGGAACTATCAATAACCGCATGATTATAGGCTCCCAGACAAAACCTGGGGACGAGCACTGTTAGTCTTGGGTAATGGCTACGCTAAAACACCGCACGCGAAGTTAATATTTATCAACCTGGGCTGGACAAGGAAGCATGCAAAGGTTAACCACACACTGAGGCAGATATATGCACCATGGTTCAGATGCTTTAAGGCTCATACGTTAAATTCTCCTCGTAAATGAAAATGTATGAATTTATCTAACTCGCTCGTATAAGCTAAAACCCCTTCTCATAAAAGTCTTCTAAAATAATCATCAGAAATACCTTGAGACTCTACTTTAATTAGATGATGCTCTTACAACACCTAGAGAAACGTGAACCAGGTGTACCCTCCAAAAACTTTAATTCAATTGAGGCAAAACAAATGAAAATAACAAATCGGCTTGAAAGAAAGAAAGAAAGGAAGGAAGAAGGACTCATACAAAATAAAAACGATAACAAAATTAATACCTCGGTGTACAAGTTTCACCTCAAGACCCTTTACCACAGTACTAAGACCTTCAGCATACAGAAGGTGACTCAGGAGACAGCAGATGGCGCGAGGTTGCGTGCGGCGTTCCTGGAGTGTTTCCCTCGAGGGTGAGGATGACTGGCAAGGAAAAACACACACACACACACACACACACACACACACACACACACACACACACACACACACACACACACCTTGAGACTAAGGTCGAGGAAGAGGGTGAGGGACGTTGGGTTCTGGGTCAGTGTTCTGAAGGAAGATAAACATACAAAGCAAAATTATCAAGTTTTCTTTAGTCTCCTTAATGACTTTTTCTTCCTAACTTCGCATTTGTTTTCCTTTATTTTATTTTCCCTTTCTATTCAATTTTATTTAATTAGTTCTTGTATTTCCATTAATCTCGGGAATAATGTAACTGATGGTAATAAAAAAAATACATTATGTGGCTCAGCAACAAATATTACCATCTTCCGGTTGTAAATCTCACGAGAAAAACACCTTACAAGGGACGTCCTAAATTACTGTTTTTATACACTGATAAACAAGTCTAAGCCGAGTTCAGTAAATAAACATAACCAATAATACGTTTACCGTCAAAATGAATATATTTCTTAATCCTTCCAAGATATTGAAGAACTTTAATGCATTATAACACCGAATGACAACGTGAGTGAAGAAAGAAATTATTCGTTAGTGTTTTCTAAGTCGTATTTAGTGAAGCAACTGTACTGTATATAATAATAGGTGGTTATGTTATGTTAGGGTATGTTAGGTTAGGTTAGGTTTTGCTATTTTAGTTCAGGTTAGATAAGATTAGATTAGGTAAAGTTAGATTAATACGGGTTAGGTTAGATTAGGTTAAGTTAGTTTAGGTTCAGTTAGCCAAGGCAAGGCAAGGTAAAGTAAGGTAAGGCAAGGTAAAGTAATGCAAGGTAAGGAAAGTTAAGGAAAGTTAAGGTTAAAGTTCCAGGTCGTTGAAACACATTAATACAACAAGGTAACAAGAACGAGGCTGTTTGGTAGGAACTCTTCCACGCTCTACCAGGAGGTAATGGTCATGAAGTACACGACGGCCTCAACACACGTGAGAAAGTGCATCAATAAAATACTTCCAGGTTAATTTTTCAATGAAGATTCTTTATAAATTTTCTTCTACTTTCTTTCGTTATTATGGTCCGTATTACTGTTACTAATGTCTGTTTATTATTATTATTATTATTATTATTATTATTATTATTATTATTATTATTATTATTATTATTATTATTAAGACACAAACAGAATTTAGCCACTCGTTCAACTCACCAAACCCTGATATCTGAACCTCACAAACAGTTTCCTGACGAAGTCTGTGAAGGCTACCGACATATTACTAAACCTCAAGTGAACTGGCCTAATCAACTGACTCACCAACTTGTTTCATAATATCCCTCTCCTGATTGACAAACCCCCCACACGTGCTGCGCTTCTTATTCTTCTGCCTCACACTGGAAGAGAGACACACAAGGCATCTTAAAGTATTCTTAGGCAGCGTCTCAAGAAAGGTGGTCAGTGGTGGTGCTACTGTCTGTCCGTGGTTGACCTCTTGATCACTACATTGTAATACATTAACATTTAAATTGCCAGGGTGCATCTTCTATTGACGGTGAGCTAAAGTTAATGTCAAGATTCAGTGTTATTGTATGATTTCTTGAACAGGATTTTTTACTTAAGCCAAGTGTATAAAAAGGATACCTTTCTAAATTAGGAAAACATTTAAGAACAAACTCATAATCCAAAAACAGAGACACCGACAGGAGTTACCCTTTTTGGTGAGACTCTCAACAGTGGAGGTGGTGGTGACCAAGGTACACTACTTCGCGTTCACCATCTGCTGCTCCTGGTACTCCCGGTAATGAGCCGTTCCCACCCTCCCTCATTACCTACGATACAGCCTTGATTCACCAGTTAATAAGCGATGCACATGATCTATCGCCTTTCACCTATCAAACGCCTTTGTTAAGCCTGGTGTTAATAACCAGTACTAACGTGATATATACTAATAAGTAAAAACACCGAGGCGTTATTTATATTTCCATCGGACGTAGTTTATAGACATTATTTTGCTATATTACCAAATAAATTATCTAATTATTAATTAAACACGATGAAAAGTCAATACGAAGAGGTTAAAAAAAATAACACGAGAGACTGTAGTATGTCAAGCAGAGGGAAGTTTCACAAGACCAGGCAACAAGTGGTTCTCCTCGTGACTGTCGTGTGAGTCGATGTAAACATAGGATCTATAAATCAAGACATATTTAGTAATTATGATATTTAGTATAACAATCGTATATGTTTATCTTTAATAGCCTAAATAAATAAGACGATGACAATAATTATAAAAGTTATTTACTGATTATTGTTAGACAGATATAAGATCAAACAATAACCTTACTGTCTATTTAACCTTTAACAAACACTCCTGTATTTTAGTTATCTGTTAAATGTAGAGCGTGGAAACATGAGAGTAACGCCAGACTCAGTGTAGGGCTGATGTGGTAATCTGACGAGGAAGGCACAATTCATGTTCCCTCACACATCACAGACCATTAACTTACTGCTGGTGATACTCGTGTGATACTGAAGTTAATGGCTGAACACACACACACACACACACACACACACACACACACACACACACACACACACACACACACACACACACACACACAGGTTTCTAGTTAACAATTGCTACATCAAGGTTACAGTGTAGATAAGAAACCCTACACAATAATTATTTATAATGAAAATTAATGACTTTACTCTGACACAGTAACCAATGATAAAGCTTAACTATTACCCTACTATTACAGGGTTACTCACCGGGTTATTCATTACTCAGTGGAGGACAAAGAGTGTTCTTGTGCGCCAGGGAGGCGTTTGGCCCCACACGAGTGAGCTGCTCCTACAGAATTTCCTTCCAGTATAATAATTTCAACTATTTCAAAGTTAAAAAAGTAGCAGATTATTTAACACACACTTATAATCCATTAAAGTGAAAGTAACTCTACCTCTCTAACACACACACACACACACCACGTCCCTCATAACGCCATCTGGGAGGGAATTACTACAGTACACCACGTGATGCCCCTCATAACATCACCTGTGAGGGAGTTACTACACTACGCGTTTGCTGTTCAACACCTACATTAATCTGTATGTTCACTGTATGCTCCTTTGCCTTTCTCTAATGAAGGCTTTTGTTTGACCACCAATGTATGTAATAAGTCATTTATGTCCAATGTATATTTTCAGTTTTCAGGCTGCAAACTTTTTCAAAAACCGTTAATTATTATTATTATTATTATTATTATTATTATTATTATTATTATTATTATTATTATTACACACACACACATTCATCTTGTCTAATGGCTGTAATATAAGCAAAAGCAAAACACACTCATGATATACGATCAATAACAGCTAAAAAATAGTACTAACAACAATCTTTGTAAAATACACAGTTGACGACCGGTTTTACAACAATTCTATTATTAACTTTATTTCTTAAAGTAATAAATAATTTGACTTGGTACCCTAAGCTCGTAACTCCATCTCGCGCTTTAACTGACAAACATAAATACATACTAAACACTTTCAATCTTAAAACAATTTGTAAGATAATAATAATAATATATATAAGCAAACGTCAACAACGACACACACACACAGGGGGGAGGGAGGACCATCACATAACACAATCCTCACCTGTGTTACCTGTAAGAGTGGTGCAGGTGACGCCTCGGTCAAGATAAACAATTTCTCTCCCCGGGTCCTCGTATTTTTTAACTCAACAGACAGAATAATCAACAGCGACCAAGACCGATTCACCCTTTTTTTCTCTCACTCTCCTCAAATATCAAACACTAGGCACGTCATGCTTGGCTTGTCAGTGATGCGTTCAATCCTTGTTCAGAATCACTAGATAATCAGATACCTGGTGGACTTGTTTGAGTAAGCTGGGTAGTGGAAAGGTAACTGTGTATATCTAAGTAAGTTGTTTAGAAGCCAGCAAACACGGACAGAGTCTCACACACACACACACACACACACACACACACACACACACACACACACACACACACGCACACGCGCACACACACACACACACACACACACACACACACATTCTGCATAAGTAACAAATATGATAATCAATAATTAAATCTTCTACCTGTCTGGACTTACCACCAGATGTCACAACCAATATTCAATTACCCGACTCAACAAAAATTAGTTCTTAGAATTAGGAAAAGAATTAGTTAAGGCGAGTCATGACTTTATACAAAATATTCAATATATGTAAATAAAACAACTACCTGTGTTTGCTGCTAACTAACTCTCTGTAACCTTGTCTGACTGAGGTATTGTACTTCCTGGAGTGAGACACGCCTCAAAGTGTTCAGGTGAATTGACACTTCTCTCCTAGGCTCCTCACACAGTCAAGACACAATTTCACAGATTTTATATAATTCCTCATTAAATCATTATACCAACAGGTAGAGGTTCAGCAGTTATAGACACAAATACAGGTACAAGGATTCCAAATAGATACAAGTAGGTCCCTAATCAAGATCAAAATATATACCTTATTGTGTAAAATCAACTTGTTCACCGAGAAAGTTACGACCGATATTTGATTCAGTCTGATACAAAATTGCACACCAGTGAGGTTTTACTCCCCACCCCCGACACTGTTGCCTGATGAAGGTCAAGACGCTACTCAATATTTTCACGCTTGACTTAACTGCCCAACTTGACCAGCTAGTCAATATCTTTGCATATACTGTTATCAAGGTGATCAATTATTCACCTTTAGATTAACCGAGACAGATAGACAGACAGACAGATAGACATAGATATAGACAGATAAATAAATAGATAGATAGATAGGCAGAATAAGAGAGAGATCATAACAAACACACAAACGACGATAAACAAATATAACGAAAAGGAAAGGGGAGAAAAAGTGACAAGAGAAACCCAAGGGAAATTCAGACACACACACCTGCGTCCCTGCCTTTGTTTACCTTGCACACCTGAGACCCACCCATCCACCTTTGGCCCCCCCCCCTTGTGACAAACCCACCCACCCACAGACCTTTGACCCCACCTGAAACCCGCCCACCGACCCCTAACCACACCTGAAACCCACCCACTACCCCCTGACCACACCTGAAACCCACCCACCGCCCCCTGACCCTACTTGAAACCCACCCACCGCTCCCAGGCTCCACTTGAAACCCACCCGCCCACCCGTGACCCCACCAGTGACCCACCAAACCACCTCTGGCCCCATGCTCATGCTCCATCTTACTACTGGCCCCTCAGGTAACACACAAACAGGTCACATCGTCCCTACATCACCAGCAGATCTCTGTGCTTCGTGTTAATTACTCTTACATCACGATCCACCGATTAACGGATTCATCCCTGTGTGTGTGTGTGTGTGTGTGTCCAAGAGACGTTAACAGAGCGTCAACAGGAATAAGAATCACTAGTGTTACGTCAACTGTGAACCTTTAAGGTGACCCCTTGAACAGTATTCACGCTGGGTTGGAGGATGATCTTAACGGGACAATGGCAACTTTTTTTCTAGAGAAAGTAACACGCGTTTGAGTAACGAGTCCAGCCGCCCCGTTTAATGATTTACCGTGTCGCTATAAACACAGGTTAAATCAGATGAATTACATAAAAGTTGCTTGGCTACCAGATATATTCCCGTCAGGATAATGAACGTGTACTGGTTACTGGTTATTCTCAGAGGTGATTGTTAAAGTAATTATTTCCAGTGTAGTATGGAATTGTCTTGTCCCCTTCAGCTCCTCTACCACACACAAAAACCCGCACCTCAATAATGATAAAAACGGGAATAATTTTGTTTCTTCTGATTCAGACTTGATTTTGCGATGGCATCAGCATTTATGATATGTAATATATACAGTGAGAAGAGAATCTTATTACTTAACTTGTCGTTCATTAAGAATTACCAGTTATTGTTGTTCTGAGTGAGGGGGGAGGGGGGAGGGCGGTGGTAGTAACGAGGCGGGGCTGACACTCGTGCACGCTGACACTTGGGTGGAGTCTGACATTTGGCAAAGACACGACAATTGTTTGTGATGTGTGGCAACCCAACTGCTGTCAAATCATGGTCTAAATTTATTATCTCTGTCGTCATCCAGTCGTTTCTATAATTGAGCGTGTTTGTTCTGGAGGAGCCGTGCCCTTCACTTATACTCAAGCGGAACAGTATATCATATAATTTAATAGACTGGATGTTTGTCTCGCGCGATAAACAATTTCTTCTTCCACGAAAGCTGAAGAGGTTGTTGTAGAGCTTCAGTGTTGCGGTGTGTTCTCCTCCTCCTTCAGGTTGTTGTTGTTTTTCCCCAACTTGTTACAACTGACCTCTCGGACCCTCGTGTCTTTATGTACTTTCCTCCACAATGACTTCCTGTACGTGTGTTAGTCCCGCCGGACCCGCCTCTACTTTCAATACCCCTGCACGCCCTCTCACCCCTGGCCTCCTGTGATCCCAAGCCCACACAACCACGCCCACCCCAGCACCCCCTCTGGTCTTGACTCTCCACACCACCCCTCTTGTCCTAACTCTCCCCAGAACCCCTCTGGTCCTGACTCTCCCCAGCACCCCTCCGGTCCTGACTCTCCCCAGCACCCCTCCGGTCCTGACTCTCCCCAGCACCCCTCCGGTCCTGACTCTCCCCAGCACCCCTCTGGTCCTGACTCTCCCCAGCACCCCTCTGGTCCTGACTCTCCCCAGCACCCCTCTGGTCCTGACTCTCCCCAGCACCCCTCTGGTCCTGACTCTCCCCAGCACCCCTCTTGTCCTAACTCTCCCCAGCACCCCTCTGGTCCTGACTCTCCCCAGCACCCCTCTGGTCCTGACTCTCCCCAGCACCCCTCTAGTTCTGACTCATCCCGCCCTCACAACACAGGGTTCTGGCCACTGGCTGCCCCGGGCATTCCCACGATCCCACAGGTTTCGTTCCTAATCTTCTGTTCTGCCTGGCTACCCCGTGGTGCCCCCGCCCCTGCGCCCTGCCCTGCCCTGACCTCCACCACCTCAGTCTGCCTAGCCTCGCTCCTGCTGCCCTTTTTGATGGCCCTCATCCACGTATCCCGTTCTTTTCGCCTCTCTGCCAGTCCATTTTTTCTCTCTCCTTCACTTACCAATACCCTTTTCACTCCACTAATTCACAACGGCTCATTATTTCTCCGTACCAGCCACTCTCCCCTGAGTCTGTGCGCCACACTCCCCGCTCTGCCCTTCTTCAACTATTATTCAACACTGTTTCTCTTCTCTTGACTCGTACTTCTTCTCGTCCTGCCTCCTATTACATTCTTCCGCCTTACTCCATCTCCGTCATCATTCACTGCTTTTATTCCACCGCCACTTGTCTGGTCTTTCATCACGGGTCAGTTCTGCCCCCAGTGAGGACCACCGCCCACGTATGATCGTCTGGCAAGGTTGCCATCCCCCCACACACACACAAACGACTCCTTAGGGTCAAAACAAACGACATAATTGACCAGATGAGTTGATCGTAGGAGCAGAGCACCAGTAAAGTGCGTGGTGCTGTCATCTGCCTCCCCGTGCACTGTTTCATTACATGGGGGGAAGGTGGGTGTAATGCTTGCCTGCGCTAGGAAATATTACAAATAAATCACTATAAAGAACAAGGGTTTCATGCCACGGTACGCGCAAGGCTGTGTGAGAGAGAGAGAGAGAGAGAGAGAGAGAGAGAGAGAGAGAGAGAGAGAGAGAAATATGATCATAACATCCATCAGTGCATTAAACAGCGGTGTGTTATAAGCGTGATATTCCCATGCAAATCAGCACCTACACAATCAGATGATACTAAAGTAGGAAGCACTACAGATCCCGCTGTTAGAGGCGAGAGGAGGTAAGGAATACTCGGCTCTACTCGGGGTGGCCTGAGAGGGTAGAACTCGGTGCAGGAGAAAGACATAACGATCCTCATACATGTTTAACTCACGGGTGAGAATCGCCGACCTCGTCATAACTGATAATGAATCTCGCTCATCTTATCATTTAACGTCGGCAGTGAAATAGACTTTGATGGGCTGGTGCGGGGAAAATGTGCTCACGTCCCTGGTCACGGGGAAGCTCTTGTGTCAGGACCATGCCAACCTCCAGGGCAGGACTGTGACTTAAATGATCCGCCCGGGGTGTAAAGGTCTCGTATAACTGAATGATATCATTATTTAATAATCCCCACACGTAATTTCAGCCTTTCATGATTTCACCTGAGAGCTGCCAGCCACGCCATTACCTTTACCGATGAGTACAAGCAGTACATTACTAATACCATTCTAATACCGCACAGCCATCGATGTGTGTTGGTGTAGGAGCTCTGTTAACTTGTGGGATAATCTTCGGGAGATCACACCTGTAATGGGTGAAACCAAGGTGGAGTTTTCAATATTCTCAAAAAGCATCATAAGTGTAATCAGGCGTTCGTGTAAGCGATACACAGATACTGGACTAGGCAGAGGGAAATTTACAGTCAGTCGTGAGATGGTGTGGGCGATAGTGGCAGAGTTGTGTGTTTGTACTGGCACTCTACCAGAAATGTGTAGACCACTTATGATGCTGGCGGGGTAATGGCTCCACCCAGGTAAAATACGGAGATAAAGTTTCAGTGTTTAGCCAACGTCAGAGAGTAATGACTTTAATTAAGTTATCTCCACTGTATCTGGGGATCGTGTCAGTATCCCCACGCTCGATGAAGACTACGTGTAAATCAGGCCAACACGTCCCGGTACATGGAAATCGTGCAGGTAGTTGGGGGGAAAAACAAGTTATCTTCACAAAATTACCTGTACGGGATGGTTGTCTCTACGTCCAAGTTCTACCTGACTGCACCTGACTCCGCACTTCCAGGTGGTCGAGACACGGCTATGGTACATGAAACCCGCCTTAAAAAATGAGTCAGGTGTTGTGTACAGGTAAGTGAGGTAAACACTCTAGTGTTCAGTGGTTGCTAAAGGCACACGATGCAAGACAAGGTGTGGCGGCACGGAAGGGTAGAGAGCACAAAGGAAGTGCAACTGTACGTGAAATACTAGATCGGGTAAATTCATTTTATCATATGTGGGATTTTAGTCTTCGTAATAATTATTATCTATTTCCGTGATTTTTTTAGTTTCGTTTTAGTGCTATAAATTTGAAAAACACTTATGTTGACCATCCCAGGATAAATAAGTAGTGTTTGAAATACTAAGGGGAGAATAAGCCAAGCATGATACGCCAACCGTAAAAATTTATTTCCCAAGGTCAAACGGCAGACCGAAATATCAAACACTGCAGAAGACTGGAAAGCAGAACACAGTGATGGCCCAGCAGGTGTGGTCCCACATGCACCCAGCCAACCATCTCAGGGGAAGATAAAACAATCACGGTCTGGCTCGTGACTAATAACTGGCAACTCGAATCATAAGCGTTTATGAAACTCAAAAGTAAAGACAAAAAATGTGAACTGATGCGGTCCATGAGCAGCGTGGGAGGGTGATACTCCCTGCCTCCACACACACGCTGTTCTCACTGTAAGGAACACCGAGCGGCCACGCCCCCGCCCTGTGAGTGTTCCAAAGGGCATAATATGCATATGCTGCTGATTACTCGTAGAAGAGTAAGATCCTCCACGAGCAAATTGAGACTGTACTGTACATGATGGACCTTGATACAAGAATAAACTGTGTCAAGAAAAAAAATTCAGGAGAGGAAAACAGATTTCCTGTCATCACGAAAATTAGTGTGAACAATTAAAACAATTGCGTAAGGGAAGGAATTAATACATTCAATTCTCCACACTTACGAAGTTAATCAAAATAAGAGAGTACTGATTAAAAAATAAAAAGAAAAAATATTCATAAAACAAGTGCATCTCACTCGTCCAACGTTAACAGGCAATATCGATTTTTCTCCGTTATTGAGTGTGTCAGTCAGTGAAAATTGTACATGAGCATCACACACACACACACACACATATATATATATATATATATATATATATATATATATATATATATATATATATATATATATATATATATATATATATATATATATATATATATATATATATATATATATATATATATATATGGCAAATTAAATTCAACACCAGCAAATGCAGCGTACTTAATATTGGAAGAACAAATACTTATAATGTATACAGCCTTAACAACATCAACCTAGAGAAGTCGCCTTGTGAAAGAGACTTAGGGGTACTTGTAAGCCCGGACCTACGGCCTAGAAAACAGTGCGTTAATGTTCGAAAAAAGGCAAACAGAGTATTGGGTTTTATATCTAGAAGTAAGTAACAAGAGTGCAGAGGTCTTATTGCAACTATATCTTGCGCTAGTCAGGCCGCACCTCGATTATGCGGTTCAGTTCTGGTGCCCCTATTATAGAATGGATATAAATTCACTAGAATCGGTGCAGCGAAGAATGACAAAAATGATTCCGGGACTTAGAAACCTTCCATATCAGGATAGGTTAAAGAAACTTAACTTGCATTCCCTAGAAAGACGAAGAGTGCGGGGAGATATGATAGAAGTATTTAAGTGGGTGAAAGGAATCAATAAAGGGGATATAGATAAAGTTCTTATAATATCCGAGCAGGATAGGACTCGGAGCAACGGATTCAAGTTGGATAAGTTTAGGTTTAGGAGGGAGATAGGAAGAAACTGGTTCACAAATAGGGTGGTGGACGAGTGGAACAAGCTTACCAACTTTGTAGTAAGTGCGGGAACTCTGGAAAGTTTCAAAAGGAGGCTAGATAGATTCATGGATGATAGAGAGTGGTAGTAACTCTCGACAGGAGCTGCCATGCACAGGCCAACCGGCCTATTGCAGACTCCTTATTTTCTTATATTTATATATATATATATATATATATATATATATATATATATATATATATATATATATATATATATATATATATATATATATATATATATATATATATATATATATCATGTAAATCCACAATGAAAACGTGGATAAGATAAATCTTGATAAATTCACACGGGAAAATGGAAACAACGGAGTACCTTAACTTTCGTCTCTGAAGATGTCTTGAATAAAGACGAAAGCTAAGGTGCTCCGTTGTTTCCATTCCCGCGTGTTGACCAGTTCAGAGATACCAAGAAGGCCGTGGTACCTGGGCTCCTTGTGTCCGAAATATCGAGATTAAACTTTTGGGTCACCTCGAAATAATGCCTTTGTGTCGTAAAATCCCGAGCCTTCGGGAGTTTGGCCCAGCACCAGGTCACACGCAGATAAATCAAAGAGAACCACGGAAACTGGAGCACCCTGGTAGAGGCCCTCACCTTGCCCAACATCTTGTACAGCGGCGAGAAAAATCGGCCTTATAACACGTCGACAGAGAGACCAACCTGCCGTACCCGCCTGACCTGACACAGAGCCTCGGTGATGCAACTCGTCGAGCTTATTATGTACACTCTAACCAAAGTCTCCCGATGTCCTGATCTCCTGATGCCATTCACCTGACAGGAGTTCCAAGCATCGATGAATAAATAATGAATTAAGTACAAAACAATCCTTATACGATTATCTTCTCACTACGTTGTGCAAGAATACTAAAAGAGATCTGTCCACGAGAGAAATTCGACGTCTCTATTCACTCCGGTATTCATTATTTCCACGGAGTTTCGAACCGGCTCGTGAATAACATTTCGCGCCCTGACGACACGTCCCGGAACTGAGGTGAGGAGTGACACGACGGCCCACCACAAAGCCAGGCCAAGGGGATGTATGGGAGGCTTATTGTACGTGTGCCTGGGAGGTGTGGCGAGGGCTGAGAGGTAGAGATATAATGTTAAGAGGTGTGGTGGCATGAAGTGGAAGCGTATGGTAGAAATGTATAGCTTGGAGATGTAATACGTCTACACTAATGAGTGCATGGTAGGAGCTTATGAAAGAAGGTGTGTGGTAAGTGTACTATATCTATGGCTGGAAGGTGTGTTTAGGTGTATAGTGGTAGGGATCTATAGCTGGCAGGTAAGGTATAAAGTGTATGGCAGGTGTATGACAAGAATGTATAACCAAAATATGTAGAATATGTATGACAGCAGGAAGTATTATCATGGAGTAGGACAGGTGTATAGAGTGGTGTATAATTATGTCTCAAGGGATAACGAAGGTAAACGTCCGTAGCTTGATCAGGAAAACAAGAGATTGACAACAAGGAAAACGAAATAAACCATGTCATGAAAACCTGACACGGTAATGTGATAATTGACCACTCTGAGACCCTAATAAATCATGTATAGTAAAAGTTGTCTGAAATAAAGGAGGGGAGCTGGAGAATAGCTGTGTACAGGTAAACAGTGTATACAGGATATGTAAACAGAGAAACTAGATGCTAGATGAACAACGATGTTATAGAGAAATCCGACTGTGAGAAAGATTTAGGAATAACTATAAATAGGGATCTTAAACCTAGTAAACAATGTGTATTTGCTCGAAACAAGGATAATAAAGTACTTGGGTTCATACACGGGACTAGCGAGGTCATCCTTAAACTATATCTTGCGCTTGTGAGACTTCACTTGGATGACGCAGTTCAGTTCTGGTCACCGTACTACAGAATGGATATAGTATCCCTAGAAAGAATTCAGAGGAGAATGACAAGACTAATCCCGGGCATTAGGAACCTTGAGTACAGAGATAGGTTAAAGCATCTTAATCTGTACTCCCTCGAGAGACGTAGCGTGAGGGGCGATATGATCGAGGTGTAGAAATGGAAGTCAGGGCTAAACAAAGGTGACATTACAAAGGTACTCAAGCTATCCAACCAGGAGCGAACTCGTAAAAATGGTTTTAAATTAGACAAATTTAGATTTAGGCGCAAGATAAGTAAACATTGGTTTGGAAATAGAGTAGTGGACGAGTGGAACAAGTTACCAAACATCATCATTAACTCGAATACGATGGATAGCTTCAAACATAGGTTGGGTGGATATATGAGCGATAGGTGTTGGTTGTAAATGGGACTGCCAAGTATGGGCCAATAGGCCCGCTGCAGTTTCCTCCATTCTTATGTTCTAACAGTGTATACAGGTACAGGTAAACAGTGCATACAGGTACACGTAAACAGTGTATACAGGTACAGGTAAACATTGTATACAGGTACAGGTAATCAGTGTGTACAGGTCCAGGTAAACAGTGTATACAGGCCCAGGTAAACAGCGTATACGGATCCAGGTAAACAGTGTATACAGGTAAACAGTGGAGAGGGGATGGGATAGTAAGGGGAGGGGGTGTGTGGTGGGAGGGGGTGTGTGGTGGGGGGTGTGGTGGGAGGGGGTGTGTGGTGTGTGGTGGGAGAGGGTGTGGTGTGTGGAGGGGTGTGTGGTGGGAGGGGTGTGGTGGGAGGGGTGTGTGGTGGGAGGGGGTGTGTGGTGGGAGGGAGTGCGGTCAGGGACTGTCACGGCGGAAGTTAAGAGTGAAGGGAGTCAGGTCGGGGAGAAGAGAGAAGCCGAGGTTTTATGTCATCAGAGACGGCGTGCGAACAGATGAGTTTCGTGCTGAAGAGACGAAAAACACTTCCGCTTTAAAGAACTTTTATGACAAATAAAAAATCTTCTCTCTTGTCAGGAAAAATTAGAGTGTAGGGAGAAAGAACTTTAACTTAAACGATTCGTGATGTGTTTAGTGAAGCAATGATTTAAAAGCTTGTATTTCTGTGGTGTCTAAACCTGAGGTCGTATTCTTTACTATGCTTCAGTACAATAAATAGAAATGACTACATATATGTTAATGTTCGCTTCGTGTTGGAAATCATAGGAATTATTTGTTATTCGTATATAAAGGATGAAGACATCGTACTCACGGGATTAAGTTATTGAACTCAAGGGGTTAAGGTATCTTACTCAGTGGGTTGATTCACTGTACAGTACTCAGGAGGTTGGCATTGTACTTAATGGGGTTAAGTTCTTAATCACATTCTCTTTTATATCTTACAATATTA
This sequence comes from Homarus americanus, assembly GCF_018991925.1. Classification (NCBI taxonomy): domain Eukaryota; kingdom Metazoa; phylum Arthropoda; class Malacostraca; order Decapoda; family Nephropidae; genus Homarus; species Homarus americanus. The sequence goes on along the minus strand of NW_024734046.1, from coordinate 637,083 downwards.
TAGCTAACTTGAATCAGTTTCTTTCCCATAAATCATCAATTAATTTCAATCAAAGATTCCCTTCAAAGGATGAAAAATAAGATTACTGAACAAATACAGATCACTACTACTTCTACTACTGCTACCAGACAAGACTATCACCATACCATCAGTCTCAGATTCCTTGAAATTATTGAAAATACCTTCCGTCGTGATTGATGCTGATCCTCAATTCACTTCTTTAAAAAAAAATGTACAATTGGCCTACATCAAACTCTAGTCTGCAGCAATACTCCGCCAAATGCCACAGCAGAGCGGGCTAGGTGGTCATTTACAGCGTGCTAAAAGTAGGTCAGTCACGAGCATTGTACACATGTGGAAGTCAAAAGTTAACCAGAGTTTTTAACCAGAACCCTCTCTTACCTACAGCTGGTGGCAGATAACACGGGGGATGTAGTAGTGTCTTAAGGTGTTGTGAGAGAGAGAGAGAGAGAGAGAGAGAACTAATAATGTACAAATATTTACCTTTCATCAACACGCCCACATGCTCGGTAGTCTGACATCCTTACCTGGAAAGATAACAAAGGTGCAATTAGAGAGTTTGTCAAATACGTAGAGGATTGACAGATTCATACATCACCTAAGATTACACGAATAAATGTCACACATGATCATACAGCGAGGAACACGTATGATTAAGCATATACACCAGAGCAAGTATGATTAAGCAGCTACCATTCACAGTGCACGTATAATTAATCATGTACAGCATATATTAACAGAACAAAAACAGTAGTCCACTATCACCTGTCGTGCAGATCACAGCCTCCATCTCCCCCACAACCCCTCCATCACGCCACAACCCCTCCACCACCCCTCACCCCCTCCACCACCCCACACCCCCTCCATCACCCTCTCTAACAGCTCTTTATAACCCATCACTCCCTCTATGACCCCACTCTACCTCCAAACCCTCCACTCTCCTCATTACCCTTAACTCCCTCCATCACCCTTCCACTCTCCCCAACACCAACAACTTCCTCCCTTATCCCCACACTCCTCCCAATAACCCCTCCACTTTCCCTCACCCTTCTTTCCCTCCATCACCCCTCCACTCCCCAACACCCACAACTCCCTTCCTCACCCTCACACTCATGCCAACCCTTCCATTACCCCTCCACTCATTCCATCACCCCACACTCCCTCCAACACCAACTACATTCTCATCATCACCCCATTCCCACTTTCACCCCACTCCACCTACATCACCCCTCCACTCCATCCATCATCCTTCACTCCTTCCATCACCCTTAACCACCACCACCCCCCACCCGCCAGCCTCCAGACAAGCCGACCATCACACTGGAAATATCTAGGCTGATTTAAGCCCAGAAGGTTTAGGGGCCGCCCTACTAAGCCCACTGGCACTGTGCCCATAGACCGAGTCGTGAGGACCCTACCCTGTGTTTCACCATCAATAGCGGGCCGCCGGAACACTCCCCCACAGATGTATGTAATAGAGTAGGTAGTGGGAGAGATCCTCCTCAAGTGATGGTCGTGTTTACTGAAGCTATTTGTTTACTCTTGGATGTTTGTCAATATCCTTTGTTTATTCAATTATTTGTTTATTGCATTTAGCTATTCTTTGCTTTACTTATATCGACGTATTTTTAGGATGGTTGTCATTATTCCTTCCTCTACTGACTGTATTATTAACTCTAACAAACAACAAATACGTATATCAAAGTAAATTATTCTGAAGCTTCAATAGAAAATAGAAATACCCAAACAATTTAATAGGTTTACCTTACACAGTTGTGAATTTAAAGCAGATGTTGTGTTTGTGATACAAAAAAAAACACAAAAAAAACAGAATTTTTTGTATTAAAAACACGATAACACGAATATCATACCTTGGTGGAGGACTATAGTAGACCCACCACGACCCTCGGCTATGTTTTCATCGCCATATGACCACACAACCCAAACACCTAATTGGCGCCCTCCATATATATCTAATTCTAATCTAATACTCTCGTTAACCATTTATCTAATAACGGCCTTAAAGTGCTAATTTGTCTTTAATTAAACAAGACACCATATATTAAATATAGAGAAAGGGTTTGCTAATATAAGTGTGGCTTATCACAAGAGCCATTTCGATGCATCCCTCAGATTGTTATCAACACCCACCTCTACACGTTAATTGCGGTTTTAACTTGCCACGCCCGAGCCACTGAAACACTCCAGAGACAGTTGGCCACAAGGACTAGTCTAGACACCCACTCAGCCTTCAAGGTAACCGTGGGTGGTGCATCCCTCTCTGGGCCCTACATGGTACCTGAGAGTTGGAGATGGAATAGAATACTGTATTTAGTTTCTGTGAGTTCAAACGCCTTCACGTTGAGGCTATAAATGTTGTCTCAGACTCAGGGCTGGAGCAGAAACTTATACAATTTGGTGGTCTTGATGCCCTCCAGTTCGTGGCTCTGTAGACTGTCTGAGACTCGGGGGGTTACGGAACATTTACCCTGAATACGTCTTGATGCATCCCTGGTAGAGGCCGTCCGGGGCCCCGCGAGGATACGCAACATTAACCATGTATGGGTCTTCATTCATCTTCTTTACCTCGTTTAGCCTCCACAACAGACGCTCTATGGAGAGCTCCCTGGGATGCTGTAATTAACTCTCATTAGTTTTCATTACCTGACTTACCATCTAGTGATTAGGCAGTGATGGTCTGCCAGAGCTCGCCTGCCCCACGACCTTTCACCTCTTGCTTTCTGCTCGACAACCTCATTCATTTTGAGAGAAATTGTGAAATAAAAACGAATAGTAGAAGAAAGGAGATGAAGGGGAACTTGTCAAATAAGGGTTGGCAGATGCTTGAGTCAGAGGGTCGGTGATCCAGAATAATGTCAACGTCAACGAAGCAGCTCAACGTCATATTAAAATTCATCTTCATCTCACGTCACACGTATTTGATGAGTAAATGTAAGTCCAGGTGGCAGGGGCGAGTGTGTTTGTACAGTTGGTTGTGAGATTATGTACCAACTGCACGAAGAAAGGAATTACATATCATTAATTAACACCATGTAAATGTTACTTATATATACGTATTGCTAATAATGAGAGAGACAAAGAGAGAGACAGAGAGAACAGTCATGTGCACTTACATAGCTTGTTACATATCCAAGAAAATAATTATGAACAATATCCAGGGATTGAACAACTGATGTCTAATTCTGAGAGAAAACCCAGCCGCCAAGTCGGGAGACGACGTGTACACAGACCGTAAGTCACATTATAGTAAAAGTTATTACAGTAATTCAGAGTCTTGTATCTGCCTGGAGGAACCTTCTGTGAGCTGAGCCTGCACTTAACTTTAAATTATGCAGCACTGGCAACAAGAGAGAACCTCGGAATGTTAGCTACACCTGACTACCTGAATGACTTAAAACTGGCCACAGGAGAGGAACCTGGGAGTAACCTTCTTTGTACTGCACCTGAACTCTAGGATGACCCAACACTCTGGCCACAGGAGAAGGATGACCCCGGGGCGCCCCTTCTGCTGTGGGCTGCACCTGCGAACCTAAGTGGGTGTGACCACGAGAGTAAATCATCACTTGTCCACACGCCCATCTTTACCCTCCTCTCCCCGCCTTATCAAGGAGAATTAACAAGCTCACATTACGATTTCTGTTTCTCCTCACAGTATATATGAGAACCTTATCCCCATTAATATAATTATAATCCAGCGTGCTTAAGAGAGAACAGTTTACAGATTTCAATTTATAGTTAATCTTCCACAGCGTGTAAAAAAAAAGGATATTTAAAGAAATGGAAATAATCGTACATACTCTCTCAATACAATGACCAATTAGATACAATGGACAAGAAAGCAACACAATATTGTTCTAACGGCAATATTTATCAAGGCAAACAACTTATTTTAGCATGTCATTGTGATTTTCAAGACACCTAACTTCCTAAAATACATCTTCTAAAAAAAAAAAAATCCAAAAAGCCACTGACGTTTCTCGCCACGAGCAAATTCCTTAAAATGCCATGAATTTTGTTCAAGAGGACCAGCTTCTTAAAACGGCTACAAGATCTGTCCCAGAGTCTGTCAACACTACCGCCACCCAAAGCCTTCTTCTTACTTCTACGTTCAGCACAGTCACAACCACCGCTGCTCACTGTGTTGCGGATCATCACGTTCTCCACCTGTCTTCTGAACAACGTTTACAGTAATAGAACGGGTGATTAACCACGAGACAACACCTACGTTCTTCTCTTGAAACATTCTATTCCTCTTAACACAAGAATATCATTAATAAAATATTCGATGATACGCCATTTAAGGTAAGCACAGTAATTAAACCGAAGTTTTGTTGGTAATATATTCATAATAATATTAATGGTATGATCTAGTAATTACAGACTACCTTATAATGTGTGGTTAAGGTCACGTTACTGAAACAAATAGCATGGTTAAGGCTAAGGCTGTTGTGACACATACGTCGGGGCCCCTCTGGTTATGGAGCAAGTTATTAATTAAAGAGAAAATAGCAGGGTAGAGCGCAGTAGATCCCTGGGCCAGAGTGACCCTAACCTCTGAGCCTGTGACACACACAAGGACAACTTTGAGTGGTAATGATGATGGATACTGAGATTTAAGTCGATCCATCTAAAATTTTAAAACGAATTCTGTTGACAATATTCAAATTAAACACACACACACACACACACACACACACACACACACACACACACACACACGGGTTAATACTAGCCGAACCAAAATACCCATTTTTTTCCTTCATTGCGTCCAAGTCACGGACGGCGCTCGTGCCCAATTCTTGATCACCCAGAAAGCTGTATCATTTGTTCTGTCTCACGCATAAACAAGCACCCACACATACACACCCACGCACGCATGCGTACGCACGCAAGCAATATTCAACACCATTACAACTGCGCTTCTAAAACCAGCCTCTGTTTACAGGAGAGTTACAGCCCCAAACTCCACCAGGTGGGAGGAGGAAGGAGGGGGAGGTAGAGGGAGGGGGGAGGGGGAGGTAGAGGGAGGGGGAGGTAGAGGGAGGGGGGGATATGGGACGGGAGGGAGGGGGAATGGAGTGGAGGAAGCCAGAGTAAGGCGGTGGTGCCAATACACCTCGCTGACCTAACACGAGCGTCCCCGCCCAGATCATGACCAAAGTCTCACTCACCAACAAAACTATTCACACCTCCTGCATCTATATATACGACCTTGTTACCGTCCACTCACAGCTGTAATTGACACCACGCTTGGTGTTTGGTGGCGTGTATGATAAGTCTGTATATTTATTACTGGGTGTCATCCCGTTGGTGGGCAGCTTCTTGTGGCTTCCACGCCCTCACGCACACATTCCTCCTTTTTATTTTTTTTCACGACCTTATGATCTTCTCTTGAGTCCAATAATGTATCGTGGAATTTTGTTGCTATGTGTTGACTGTTTATCACCAACACTTTTCATTTCTTTTATATCACAAATACCTCGTCTTATATAATACTGCTTCTGTAAGTAAAAACAAATATATTCTACTACACCTATATTATATAAACGTATTTACCCATCTTTACCTTTATTATATTCACGATATCTTGAGTCTGAATGAATCTATTATACCATAGTAAATTACACTCCTCTGACACGTAACGTCATAAGAACTGATCAATTTCACAACTTTATTCGTTCTAATTTAAATTATTTACACAGTATTATTAAGCATGCTACCTCGCGCCGCCTAAATGTACCAACCTATTTATGTCTATTTGAGGGTAAAAATGCCTATGAAAGACTTATTAAATATCCTAAAATAATTACCACACACACACACACACACACGCGCACAGTAAATGTATATGATTGTATTCCTCCTTTGTGTATTAGATAAACTTGAACAGAATTATATTGACTTTACATTTTAGTTATGAAATAAAAAGAAGTACTTGAGGAGAGTCGTGCCTTACCTGTGGGCGGAGAAACTGATCACGTGAATATTAGCCCTCCCAGTTTATTTTCCCTGATGATTAAACTCCTTAACTCTACCTGGAGGGATAAGTTACGTTACGGTACCGTTAGGTTAGGTTAGGGTGTTTAATCATCAGGTGAAATAAGTCGAGGGTGCTTAATCTTCATCTGATCTAAAGAAACTTCTCCCCACGCTTACAGCTATTTGATATCTTTCTCCCCTTATATATAAATGTATTTTGCTGAATAAGATGATTCTCAATTTTCAGTGCCAACATTTCCTCAATATTCACTTAAGTCTTAATATAAGGTAGAGTCAATCTGCCGCATCCAGTCATTATAAGAGGCCATGGAGGTGTATTACTTGACGAGTGCGCGATACGGTCACTTTAACCACCATCCGTTTTCGTATTCATGGAGTGAGTGGGTGAGTCAGTCAGTGCTACCAGTTAGTCAATAAGAGTGATTGAGTGAGTGAGTAAATGAATGGGAGTAAATGTCAATCAGTTACTCAGTCAATAAGTAACTTAGTGATTGAGTAGCCAAGTGAGTGAGTGAATGCGAAAGAAATCCAACCCACCAATATTTTTTCCCAAGCCCAAATCATTATACCATTATAATCCCTGATAATTAACCTCTTCTACACAACCAATCGTAACAAACTATATAAAAAAAATCTTAAGCACAGACTATCGAAAAGAGCTTCACATTTCATTTTCCTTCAGCACAACACACATACACACTCTCCAAATAATCAACACACCCTGTTCCTGACTTACAACGCGACCCCTCCCCCAAAAATATACTCTCTCTCTCTCTCTCTCTCTCTCTCTCTCTCTCTCTCAGACAAGCAGTAGCGATACCCACATCAACCCTGGACTACCCTGCCCACGTGTGATTAAAGTGAATCCAACCTCTGACTTTGTACCCAAGCCAAAAAAAAAAAAAGAAAACAAAAAACGAGAATTATAGAGTTCCTGATCTCCAAGTCGGCCATAATGCATATAATTGAGTAAAAGGCGAGTCCACTGTGCTGTATTTTGCAAGAGAGAGAGAGAGATGTATAAACACTCCAACTTTGTAGCTACTGGAAGCAGAAAAACAAAAGAACATCGTTAATATAGATTATAGAGACATACAGTTGAGTTCTTTCTTTGATTTACATGTCCACCATTTCCTACTACTATATCGTAGAGGTAGAAAGAAAGAAAGAAAGATAGAAAGAAAGAAAGAAAGAAAGAAAGAAAGAAAGGCGTCCAAATATATCGTACTTAACCTAACCAAACGATCTAAAAATATATATAAACCCATTAATCCGAACATCAATACTTCTCCGATGACAAAAGACTCACAAAACATATGAACATCGACAACCTTTATGATCCGCCTTAGTCCATAATATATCCCAACTCCCCTTCGTTATAAGAGTTCCAATCTTTTATTTACCGTCTCTCAAGTCTCTTCCTTTATACACTGGTCCAGTTTGTGTCAATGTGTCGATATAAGCGGCCCATTCCTGTTAGTTACGATGGGTTTCAGTAGTGAGTTTGCGTCCACTTACGAATAGAGAGACCCACCCACTGACACACACACACATATAAATAAAAAAAATAGATGTTGCTTGCTTGTGAACTACACTCATAAGGTTTTATTTACACGGCGATCATTATCATTCATCATCCCTGGGGGTTACAAGGCCGTATCTTAAGAACTGTTTATATAATGAGTTTTTAATTGAGGTATAGTAATCATATCATTATATTCGCTTCATTATCGTGACAAAAAATTTCATTGTGTTAGAAATCCGTGAAATTTATAAAAAAAAAGGAGGGAAAATAATTTTGATACCCGTGAGAGCCTACAGTATGTGAGTTACGTTGGTGTGTTTATCTGAGGAGGCAATATTATGGTGATTATCATGGGAATTATTACGAATCTTATTAATAAATGCTATAAAGTATAAAGTGGAGAGAGAGAGAGAGAGAGTAATATAAGTAAAACTCGAGAAAAAAATATCAGTGCTACCAACAAGGCGGGGCCAAACAGTGTTGCCAGAGAGGCGCCGCCCACACGGTGATCCAGGAAGCCGGCCACGCCCACACCCCCAAAAGAGCCACCGCCACTCACCATAGTATTTTCCCCCACGTTATTACACCGCCTTAATTAAAACTTAATTGCTTGACATTAAGTTAATTATATGCATTTGTCTTGCACTACATGTGAGTGGTACAACACCGACCAAGAGACTGGGCGTTAAGGCGCTTTGTTGGTGCCTGGTCCCGTATTCACAGGTCAGTACAGGTCATGTGACCACACATCCCCAGGTCATTACTGTACAAGTCATGAACCCACGTATCCCAAAGCCAGCACAGGTCATGTGGGCACGCACTCCAGGTCAGTGCACCTCCTATAACTACACATCCTACATCACTCAGGCCAAATAATCACTTATTCTGTACAAGCAATACTAAAAGACTTCCAATTTATTTAGAATAATTCCCACGTCCTTATGAAATCTTGAAGACAGTACATCCCCTTACCAGTACCATTATTGATAAACAAATCATACATCAAAATATCCAATGGTGAATGACACACAGTCACTCATACAGATGAAGAATAAAAAATAACCTTATCGGGAAGAAGACAAAACGTACGGACGCCTCTTGAATACACACCACACGGACTGAAGACAAAATACTCGACGCAGTCACTGTACCTCGCCGGGGACCGTCCATCACCCGGCGTTTCTACGGATGCTGACAGGTCATTAGGCTCCAGGACCAAACTGAGACGAGTAATCACAGAATCAGCTGCGCATGACGGCGGTGAGGTATTGCTTCGACTAATGAAGTGACAGCCTCATCTGATTATTCTCCCTTAACTGTGAACAATGTGTAGAGTGTCAGCGGACAGGGCCCCATTGTTTCTACCACACCCAATGTTTGAATCGAATATAAATGGTCAGGAATTTAACATGCAGGAATAATATAATCCAAATCAAATTATATCAACTTTTAATTTCGGTCACGTTTAAACCACACCCACACCACAATTGTTGTATTAAAGCATAACACAGTAAACCAGGTCAACTATATTAGTTATTCGTCACTACCCTTGTCCAATATATGACACACACACACACACACACACACACACACACACACACACACACACACACACACACACACACACACACACACACACACACACACACACACACACACACACACACACACACACACACACACACACACACACACACACACACACACACACACACACACACACACACACACACACACACACACACACACACACACACACACACACACACACACACACACACACACACACACACACACACACACACACACACACACACACACACACACACACACACACACACACACACACACACACACACACACACACACACACACACACACACACACACACACACACACACACACACACACACACACACACACACACACACACACACACACACACACACACACACACACACACACACACACACACACACACACACACACACACACACACACACACACACACACACACACACACACACACTACCCTCGGCACCAGCAGAGTACTGTGTGAGTTTTGCATGATGAATCTACCAATACAAACATCTCCATATATTATCAAGTATCCCAAGGAAACACAGCAGTACCCATTGACTTCACCGCAAACAGTGACCCTAACGCACTGACTTCATCTCAGCCACTTCAACACGGAGGAACTCAAGGAGGACCCGTCTTACCTGGGCCGTTCTCTAACTCTGATAATTACAGGTGTTTGTATTCATTCCCGTATCGTGGGCTACACATCGTGATAATTACACAACCCTGAAGTAGCTTTCCTCATAACGCTTTGTTAATGTCCGTTTCGTTATTGTTATTAATGCATCGACGAGGAAAAAATAAATAAACTCGGTGGAAAAAACGGTAATTTATTTTAATTACAATAGGGAGAGATGAGACGGGTGGGAGGGGAGTGATTACGTGGTCTGGCTGAGGTTGTGGCTCGAGGATTTCTGGTTAGGTGTGGAAGCTAGCCTGGTAGGGTGGATGGGCGATGGGTGATGGGGGGGTGATGGGGGGTGATGGGGTTGAGGAAGAATACCTTTATGTACTGTACAGGTTATACTCACTTACACATACAAAAATTAATGGGAAAAAATGTCTTCAAAATCTGTACACAGTTCGCAGTTCTCGCATCAGGGCTTTGGGTGAATATCTTTTATCTCACACCGATGAATTTCGTTATTTTTTTTGTAATTTTTGACGTAATACATAAAATTGCTTTTGAAAAATACATGTAATAGAGCCAATATATCAACAGCAGTTACAGAGGGAGAGACAAGACTAATAATTTGCACTGTCTCTAACCTATAGTTCTCACATCACTGTAGAGGTGAAGAGAAACCCACGGTGACTCAACCTCACTCCTAGAAGTACTCTCAATCAATATTTTACGACCGACACAAAAAAAAAAAAAATTACCAAGTGTTCTTCTCCTTGACATATAAATTAAGAGTCACTATTTACTAACTGTGAAACTGAAGTACAGCAAGTGTGGAAACGTGAGCTTCTCCATGTAAAATATTCTGATGGGAAATTAACAGGTCTCTAAAAGTTGGTTACTGACAATGATAAAATACAAATTCAAACACCATTCAAAACAACATCGTGAAGCTATCGACCCTGGCTGAACTTGGCCTCGAGAATCAGAACAGGTGAGACAACTCCTTCAACAACAACGACCTTATACACACACTAAACACTTAACTGGCAGCTAACCAAGTAGTCTCGCAGTGTTGGCAAATGGACACTAGTATTACGATTTAAATATTTCAAACTTTTATAGTATAGTTTGTTTCCTTAACACCAGAACAATGGTGGACATGTGATACGAATATTTCAGTCACAAAGAAAACCAGTTGTGGCTCTTAACATTCCTGGTGAGGGAGGAACCTACTACCCCAGACGGACTACTTGCTTGCGGCCAAGACAGGCAGCAGCGAGCTGACCACGTAGGTGCATAACTCAGCCCAGGTGTTGTGTGTAAATCAGCCCAGGTGTTGTGTATAAATCAGCCCAGGTGTTGTGGGTAAATCAGCCCAGGTGTTGTGTGTAAATCAGCCCAGGTGTTGTGTATAAATCAGCCCAGGTGTTGTGTGTAAATCAGCCCAGGTGTTGTGTATAAATCAGCCCAGGTGTTGTGTGTAAATCAGCACAGGTGTTGTGTAAATCAGCCCAGGTGTTGTGTATAACCAGGTGTTGTGTAAATCAGCCCAGGCGTTGTGTGTAAATCAGCCCAGGTGTTGTGTGTGTTGTGTGTAAATGTTGGTGTTGTGTGTAAATCAGCACAGGCGTTGTGTTGTAGCCCAGGTAAGCCCAGGTGTTGTATAAATCAGCCCAGGTGTTGTGTGTAAATTAGCCCAGGTGTTGTGTGTAATTCAGCCCAGGTGTTGTGTGCAACTCAGCCCAGGTGTTGTGTGTAACTCAGCCCAGGTATTGTGTGCAACTCAGCCCAAGTGTTGTGTGTAACTCAGCCCAGGTATTGTGTGCAACTCAGCCCAGGTGTTGTGTGTAACTCAGCCCAGGTGTTGTGTGTAACTCTGTACAGGTGTGTAACTAAGCACAAGTTCGAAGGTCAATCCAGGCGACTGAGACGAGGCGCCAACAAGTGCTGGAGGTCGTCTCATCGTAGGTGTTGGCTGATGACCAGAAATATAATCCCTGTACTTACACCTCATATTAGACCATTATTACACTATCATTCTGATTAACAGTGATTGTATTGGAGATATTAGGCTGTTAGGATGAAAATGTTGCAAGAGAGGTGAATATGCAACATGATATTGATTATGGTGGTTTTAGGTGAGGCAGTGGACTGTATATCTAGCTTACCATTGAACTTACACGTACTTCGTCTCCGGAAGAAATAATATAATGGAAAAATTAAAATTCATCCGCCGAGTTTCTGAATTCACAACTCATCAGATTCTGTTAAAACTACCTGTAAAAAGCGATACTAGGAACGACAGCACCTGAGTACCCGACTTGCCGGTGTTTCTTGTGGCTACAACGAATACTTGATTGGTTATATAATTCATCACACACGACCATATACAGTACAAACTAACTAACAATACAGCCAATATAAAGAGCCCCCGTCTGTCCCTGTGAAAGTACCCACTGTTTTTTAATGTTTGTTAATTCGGCACAGATACAGACACACACCGATACCTCAGAAATAAGACAATCTTAGCCCTGACGCTGTGAGAATAACGGCGTATTTAAGAGTCTTATATAAACGCTAACATAACCAGCACCGCACAGACATACATTCAGGAGAGACCGCGTCGCTGTTAAAGATCCTGATCGATTTTAATCCTGTTCCCCGACATGACGGAGGAAGATCTATTATTCCCAATTAAGAATAACTCACCTGCCAGGTCGTGTGGCACGTAATCCATTATCTACAGAATTAGAGCGTTCTTAACTGCCCCAGCAAGCAGTGGGTGGTGTAAATTGCTCCAGACAAGCACTAATTAGTATCATGGGCAGCACCGGATAATAGAATAAACTGCTAAATTCAATCAATCGTTCGTATCATTAAAGAGTCATAATATAACTGTGCTGGGAACCACTGGCCCGCCTCACCCTCATTACCGCCGCTCGCTAATTGTCCTCACCTGGCTGTGTTGGACACTAAAGTAATAAGCGAAGCTCTAATTTATCAACGAGCATCAGCCTCACACCTCGATTAGGGCCACGAAACCCTTAATCTGTACTTCTGAGGTTGCTAAAATAATTGTGGCGTCCCGGACCTTATCTCGGTGGATCAGGGCGCGCGTCTTCCCCCTCGTGATGTCGTCAGATGCTCCACCAGCCGATATTTGCCCTATTATTAAACTATTAATATAGATTTATTGGCCATAAGTAAGACCGAGGTGTCTTGTTTGTCGTATAAACGAAGCAGCTTGTAAAGGAGGTCCACGATAAATAATCCTTTAGCTTCGAAACTCGGCTCTGGCTTCACGACATATTCCAGGACGAGAGTTAAGTGATACTGAGGAGGAGGAGGAGGAGGAGGGGAGGGGAGGAGGGGAGGAGGGGGAGGGAGGGAGGAGGAGGAGGAGGAGGAGGAGGAGGAGGAGGAGGAGGAGGAGGAGGAGGAGGGGAGGAGGAGGAGGGAGAGGAGGAGGAGGAGGAGGAGGAGGAGGAGGAGGAGGAGAGGAGGAGGAGGAGGAGGAGGGGAGGAGGGAGGAGGAGGAGGAGGAGGAGGAGGAGGAGGAGGAGGAGGAGGAGGAGGAGGAGAGGAGGAGGAGGAGGAGGAGGAGGAGGGGAGGAGGAGGAGGGAGGAGGAGGAGGGGAGGAGAGGAGGAGAGGGGAGGGAGGAGGAGGGGAGGAGGAGGAGGGAGGAGGAGGAGGAGGAGGAGAGAGGAGGAGGAGGAGGAGGAGGGGAGGGAGGGAGGAGGAGGAGGAGGAGGAGGAGGAGGAGGAGGAGGAGGAGGAGGAGGAGGAGGTGGAGGAGGAGGAGGAGGAGGGAGGAGGAGGAGGAGGAGGAGGAGGAGGAGGAGGAGGAGGAGGAGGAGGAGGAGGAGGAGGAGGAGGAGGAGGAGGAGAGGAGGAGGAGGAGGAGGGAGGAGGAGGAGGAGGAGGAGGAGGAGGAGGAGGAGGAGAGGAGGAGGGAGGAGGAGGAGGAGGAGGAGGAGGAGGAGGGAGGGAGGAGGAGGAGGAGGAGGAGGAGGAGGAGGAGAGGAGGAGGAGGAGGAGGAGGAGGAGGAGGAGGAGGAGGAGGAGGAGGAGGAGGAGGAGGAGAGGAGGAGGGAGGAGGAGGAGGAGGAGGAGGAGGAGGAGGAGGAGGAGGAGGAGGAGGAGGAGGAGGAGCAGCAGTTCTGGGCTCAAGAATAAATTCTCAACGATAAGCAGGAAATGATTGGGTGCATAGGTGGATCGAGTGAGTGTGGACTGAGAATACGGGTTCAAGGGCAGAGTGGGCGGGGGTGGCCCCGGGTACTTTCTGCTACATTAACCCGACATTTCACCTGATGTACACTCCCAAATTTCCCCCCCCCCCAACCCCCCCCCCCCGACCAGTCACCCACCATTTATTTCATTATTATTCAAATTATCCTCGGTGTAATCTTACACGTTTGGTGACTCCTACAAATATATCAACAGTAGATACGGATTCATGAAACAGGAAACATCCAATTATCGGCTTAAACGTATCATCTCGCACTACAATTTTATTTTTACGGCAATGATCAGAGGATAAAATTTGACTAATATTATTACGGTCAGTCGTAACCCTTGTCATCTACGAGAGCAGCGCACCTGTGTCTATACTGTACATCCCAACTTCCTTTTTTCAGTTGGGATAATAAACTCTGTTAGATTGGGTAAAATATATCAAATAAGCCTTTATATTTCTTTACGGCCATCCATCTTGGGAGAAAAGAACTGGACATATATAAATTATACGAAACCTGACCTTTGCGAAGTGATGGTGGCAGGAGAAGATTAGAGCCCTGGCAAGAAATATTTAGCCTTTCCATGGTGGCGGCCGACGCCCAGCTGGTACTAGTTCCCTGACCCGCCGCTACACCTGTCTGGCGCTCGTCTCCACTCCTCCTGACCCCACCGCTAGGAACCATAAATACGGTGCCACAACAGTGCATTACCACACAGCCTCTACACCACAGTATAAAATCACTACAATACACCAATACATAACACAACACAGAACATCATTAACACCATAACACACAACAGAACAGAACACCATTAACACCATAACACACAACAGAACACCATTAACACCACAACACAACACAACCTTCACCCCCTCCCTTATAATAGACGTCTGGTAAGTAGAATAATGTACCAGCTAATGAACCCCAATATCACGGGGTTAAACAGTTAACACTCACCTTACTACACCAGAACTAACTTTGTATACATCTGATGGCGTGTACTGTCTATATTTCGTAAAGTTAACCTAACCTAACCTAACCTAATCCATATCATGAGTCAGTCCACAATATATAGTCAATGACTTCTTAAACGGAACCCACTAAAACACACCAACATCATAATAACACTAATAATCTTAACACCTTGAGTACAATGACAACCTCCAGAGCACAATGGTTGAATTCCTCGAGTACAATAACTTAACCCCTTGAGTACAATGACAATCCGTTGAGCACGACGTCTTAACTCTTATATAACACTATGGACCAATTCCCCTGACCACGATGAGACCGTATTCAGAAGATTATGTCGTCATACTCAAGAGACATAAAAGAATAATGAGAAATCAACGCTATGTAACACACTAAATAAAAATACAACAATTAATAAGAACAAAATTGTATAACATCAAGTTCCACGCTATACACAACACATTGGAGGGTTATTTTTTTTTCATATATTTTTTTCTACACTGGGAGTTTATCGCGGATCATCTTGATAACACTAATATTTCAGGAGTTCAAGTAAGACAGGTATAAAGTGTGGTTGTAAATGTCGGCACTAACGAGTAAGGTTGCACAATGGAAGGGGAAGAGGGGAGGGGGGCAAGTCAGGGGAAGGGGTGGGGGAAGAGGGGAGGGGCATGGCAGGGGAGGAGGGGGAGGGGCACCTTAACCTTGCACTATATACCGTGAGACCGGAAGACCTCTCGGCCCTCTGACGTCACATCGCCTCGACTTCATTTCGTCAATGGACCGTAAACACTGAATTTTTCCCACAGTACCGCACCTAATTCTCAGGGAGGTTTATATTAGGGCTGCAAGGAGTCTCAAGAAGGTGTTGTGTTGCTATGGGATGTACAGGTGTGGTAAAAACAGGTGAGCCACAGGTGTTCGTTTCGTGTGCCTTTCATTCTTACCGTCCATAACACTCACCAAAATACACCTCCCTAACCAGACAGCCTCCTCCTTCCCCAACCCTCCAAGGAAACCATTCTATGTACCTCCATAACAAGTCCCTCCAATTCACCAATCACACGTCCTCCTCTCCCTAACCCAACATGCCCCAAGTCCCCATTCCCTCTCTTCCCCAACACCACACTCCTCCCCGCACCTTATCCTCCCAAGCATTGTTAAGCCCTTCCCTCCTCTCTCCTCCCACACTTCACCTTTCCCCACCCCCTCCCACACTGCCCGCCCGCCGGTGCGTGAAATGTATGGGGCGGGGCCACCACACGCCCAGTTTTTTGTCCGTCTCTCACAACCTCTTTCTTGTCGGGGGTTTTGCAAGACACCATTGAAGTGTAAGGTTCCCAAGGCCTGGTTCCTGACCCCTGTGAGTCGTCTCTTGTTGACGCTCCTGACCCGTGTGAGACGTCGATATTAGGTGATCCTAACCACCCTGTGAGACATCTTTCCTTAGACGATCCTGACCCTGTGAAAAAATTCTTTATTGGCGCTCCTAAATTAGACGCGTGTATCTTTAGAGGCTCCTGATCAGTGCAAGATGTCTATTTTGGTGCTCCTGGCCCCATAAGAGTCTTAACACCTGACAGACATAACTAATTGGACGTCATTTACGACCCTTGATAAAATATTACTCCAAACCACGACAGCGACATTAAAGGTACGGACGGTCGACTGGTCGAGGACTCTTGAACCATTCTGAGTGAGTCAAGGCCGGGAAAAGGGTTCTTTAAAATCCCCGAGGTTCTCAGTCGTGCCGAAGTACCGGATGTGTTCCTCGTTGTTTTGTGCGAGCTGTTTTGTTTTTTTGCTCATTCTGCTAAAAATAATATCGTTTATGGGAACGGGTAAGAATGATCTTTTCCCCCGCCCGCTAAACATGGACCAACTTTTTCTTACTGTGAATGTCATCGGGTCATCTCAGAGGTGGTTTGTGGGAAGCGGAGATGAATGGGCGAGTGCAGGGGTTGTGGGCGGCGGCGTGTGGGTGTGAGTCAGTGGAACAGGTGGATCTGCTGAGAGTGTGAGTGTGGGAGGGTTGGGTGACTGGGGTGATCATGACTGTGTGTGGCCTGGAAAATGTGTGCGTGTGCGTGTGTGTGTGTGTGTGCGCGGACCCGGGCAGGGTGAAACTATGGACAAGTTTCTTTACACCATTTGCCTCTGTCTACCCAGCAGTAATTGGGGACCTAGTTGTTAATCGATTTGCAGATCGTGTTCCGGGGTAATGGTTAGCCAGTGCAGTGGGCGAGTTGTTCGGTTTCCTTGGACTATTCCTTGACACTGGGTCATGCAGCTCGTTAACTTAGGGTGTCGTTGTTGTGTTGGCGACAGCTTCTACACCTAAAACAAATTCACGCCTAGGTGGTCCTAGGGCCGGCCATCCTCGTCACACGAGGGGCAACCATTATTATTGTGTGTGTGTGTGTGTGTGTGTGTGTGTGTGTACAAGGGCAAAGTACGAATCACAGATGTATGATCAAAGGAGGGTGGGAGGGAGGAGCAGGGGGGCGGGACCCGACTCTACATAATACGTACTATACAAGCCAGCGTTATGTGTGCTGGGGTCGACCATTGAGGGAGGAGGTTGGGTGGATGTGCGGGGGTTGTGGGTCTGGGGAAAGTATGGGAAACACGGGCGTGGCAGACGTGAGGAAAAATGGACGGTATGGGCGTGAGCTGGAAACCCTTGTCCTGACACGTGTTAGGAAATGGGGGACAAGGGCGGCTGGGACATGTGGGCTGTGAGGATGGAGTGGTTGTTTACACTGATATGGGAGTTAATGAGCGGCCTAATAGGGAGGGCGGGCCATGTACAATGGGTGGGAGGGAGACGGAGGGGGGGGGCACGGCTATGAGGGTGGGCGTATAGTGCTATGAGTAGGAACATGGTGGACGGAGGGCATGTACTGTAGTGGGTGGGTGGGTACTGTAGTGGGTGGGTGGATGCGCAGGTGGGCGGAGTGGTGGGTGAGGACCTAAAGATGTGGGCCAGCGATTGAGTGGAGCTCATCCGGGTCAGCAGAGGGTGCATTATGAGTCAATCAGGGCAGCACCCAACACGCTACACTACCACCATGACTACACTCCACTACACCCTCGACCACCATGACTGCACTCCACTGACCACCATCACCCACTACGACCACCATGACTACACTCCACTACACCCTCGACCACCATGACTGCACTACTACACCTGACTACACTCCACTACGACCACCATGACTGACACCCTACCTCCACTACACCCCTGACGACGACCACCATGACTACTCCACTACACCCTCGACCACCATGACTACACTCCACTACACCCTGACGACCACCACTGACTGACTACTCCACTACCACCCTGCGACCACCATGCACTACACTCGACCACCATGACTACACTCCACTACACCCTCGACCACCATGACTACACTCCACTACACCCTCGACCACCATGACTACACTCCACTACACCCTCGCCACCATACTGCACTCCACTAACCCCGCTATAACAACACTAGACATACACTAAACACAAAGCCATACTCCACTCTACACTACCTACACTATACACTACAACACACCAAAATACAACATTAGAACATACACTACAGAGCAGTACACAACGCGGCGTACTACACTATAGATTAATTAATGGCCGAGGGTGAGTTAATTGGGTAATTTTGAGGGAATAGTGTGTGTGTGTGTGTGTGTCGTGGCAACTATAGCTTGGGGCAGCCTGGTGCGAGTGGCAGGCAACAAGGTCAGGCTTTTACCACCTTTGTCAACAACACACACTCCTCCTCCTCTTCCCTTTCCTCCTTCCCCGTTTCACCTTCCCTCTTCACCTTCCTCCTCCTCCTCCTTCCCTCCTTACCCCTCCCTCCCCCAATGGACCTGCCTGTTAAGTTCTCCGTGTTCCTACAAAACCTACAGTAGAGTCCCAATTCTTTTATCAATTCAACTCCATTGACCACTGCCACTGCAAAATCATCACCTTTTAATGAACACACCTGTCTATATATACTGCACACCCGTAATTATATGAACACCCTCGTATCGATTCTTCACAGCGACATCGTGTTTGATTTCTCTGGCTTTAATCTGATGGGATCCGATCTACACTGGGGCTTTAATACCGTAATTAATCTCGGTTGTAATCAGTGAATGGGTCAATCTATCAGCACAAAGGTGAAGGTTTAATTGGACGCGAGCAGATCTATTCATGATATCTCTATTGCGGGCTTAATCAATCTGTTGCCTCTTGGGGGTAGCGAGTCTTGGCTGCTATTGTCCGAGGAACCTTCTTATTTAACGGAGCCCTTCTTATCGGTTGCTCTAATACAGTGCAGCTTTACCAATGGTTACTTGGTTAACTAAAGGCTTTATCAGTAATAACATATATTGTTTAATATTTTCAATGGCTGCCTTGATTAGTAAAATCGTTCCCAAAGGTCAACTCCATAAATTGGGATGCAGCGGGCGAGTGGACACAGAACTCATCTCCTATCGTAAGATTCACTGGTTCGTTCCAGGGCAACCCTAATCGACGAAGCTGTGAATGAGTAACTTTACAGTTGGGGAAGAGAAGGTGATCGAATGCAGTGCCGGCCACACTGCCTCCCTGTGTACTGGTTACCACAAAATGCATCATGATCATCCTAATGAAAAGCACCGTCATTATTAACACTCTGAGAACTGGAAAGCACAAAACACTAGAATTTCCGAGACTGAGTGACCTGGTGCCACCCGCTGTAAAAAAATCTCGGCCTCGTGAGCCAACAGATGAGACACACACCACGTAGCGGTCATATAAGGGCGTAGGTTGAATGTTAATGTGCCGCCCAGTAAGCATCGCCAGTGAGTGTAGCTGCCTGTGACCCGTCTCGACCAGGCCGCCTTCCTACACACCCTCGTCTTCTCCCCAGCTGTTCAAGGTGGTGGAGACTTGAGGGTATGGGGGAGAAGATCACTCACCCTTACAGGCGCTAACATGAGTGCAGACATGATAGGTGCATATCCTTTTACTGTGTGTGTGTGTGTGTGAGGTGTGTGTGAGGTGTGTGTGTGTGTGTGTGAGGTGTGTGTGAGGTGTGTGTGTGTGTGTGAGGTGTGTGTGAGGTGTGTGTGTGTGTGTGTGTTTTAATACACGCTACACACTCAAACTTCACACCAAGTGGAATTAGATGCAGTTGTCAGGAAATGCGAACAACAACTGACCTCCACCAGCCAGACAAAGCCTGTGATTTACTCCACACGCTACACCTCAATGACACTGTCAGTATATTAGAACTAAAAGATTCACGTTATGCTGAAAAGGTAACTCTATCCCCAACTCGGCAGGTAATCGCATTGAATTGAGCCAAATCACGTGGAAAATCAGTAAACTCCGCGAAATTACTTTTGCTGACGGATAAATCTTTTCTGAAAGCAGTCCAGCAACGAGTGGCTGAATCACTGTGGGCGTAGAAATAGAGCGACCACACAACAACGACGTCATGCACACGGGAACTTAATAAAGATCTCAATTAACCGGATGTGTCACACTACCTAAGACCTTCAACGCTGAGAAACGGAAGGTGAAAAGATCCGATGTAAAGTGGCGACCCAACCTGTGATAAACGAGATCGTGCAAAACGAAGTTCACTTAAGTGCACTCAGACCTGACCCAATAAATCCTGAGCCGCCGTAGACGAGAGGAGATTTGGGTAGTGCACTTAACCGAGAGCTGCCGGATATTGGGTGGTCGCCTGCCATCATCACAATGCGTACGGCCGATCACTTCCTCCTCCGCTGCCTGAGACCCGGATTTCGTTCACGCATCACATACTCAGCATCACGCTATGACTCATTCCTGATCCATTACTGTAACTGCCTGTATCGACGTCGTCAGCGGCGGAATATTGAGACACTAAAGAGAGAGGAGAGACACGAGGTTTGAGAGAGGGAGGGAGGAAGGGGAGGTGAGGAGGAAACGTGAGGGAGGCGAGGACAGGTGTGAGAGAGATGGGAGCAGGAGGCAAGTGAGAAAGCAGTGAAACAGAAATAAGAAACAGAAATAACAGAAGGCATGCGATGAAACAGCAGCGGAAAAAGATGAAGAAACAAAGAAAAATGACAGAAAGCAGGCGAGGAAACAGAGAAACGTGAGAGAGGCAAGTAAGGTAACTGAGAAAAATGGGGGACAAGCAAAGAAATGGAAAGAGTGAGACAGAAACGACAGAGAGAAAGAGGGAGAGAGGGCGGGAAGGAGGAACTGCCTGTGTCTCCCCGCACCACCTCGCCTCCCGGATGTCGTCAGCCTGGAGCAGCAACAGCAGGAGCATCACTGCCATCACCCAGCCACCTCATCCTGTCACACCGGCGCCTTCAGGAATTTCACCCATTTCCTGGTGATGGTCCTCCACAATACATTACGAGGAAATTAAGGATGTCGGGAGGGTTTTGCCGCTCGTAGTCTAGATGCCTGGGATTGTTTTTTGCCATGACAGGATCGCGGCGCCCTTGGTGTCCTCCCACGTCAACTGAGAGAGTCTCCTCCTATTCCCGGATGAAGCACCTGTTCAGGTCTTCACGTGATGGATTTATATCCCTGTTTACACAAGGTCGGGTTCTTGTGCATACTATAACTGTTTCGTGTCATGTTAGTGTGCTTAATTTACTGAAAGGTCTTTAAGATTGGACTATATATATGTTGAGTGAAGGTGATTTATATGTAAAAATACGTACATATAAAAGCTAAGATTCTTTACATGCTAAATACATATGGCTTCTCGTGCTGAAGGGATCATGTGAGTAAACAATCTTTATTGTCTGTAACTATATGCATGTCTACTTACTGAATGTTTGTTTATGTATTACAGTGTTTTCAGGCAATTTTTCTAACATAATATACCATCTATCGCAGTAATCACCAGGTATAAACTAGTCACATATATGACCCACAAGTCGATGCCCGAATTATTACCTTAAGTGTCCAGGTTATTGTGTAAGCAACTTTACGTATGCCAATGTCTCAAGTATAGGTGTTACATCTCTATGTCTGGTGTATGTTAGGTGTTAGTGTGTAAGGAACGCAAGCAAGTGAATTTATAAAACATGCACGATTTGCACTACATCAAACGTAATGCAGAAACAGAGAAAAACGAAGAAAATAAACACAGTCCTAAAGGAGAAATGTGGTTGTATCTCAAGAGCGAAAAATAAAAGCACTCCGAGAAACCAGGAATAAAAGAGTGTCCAGAAACGCGGGGAATTAAGATCCGGATCACAGCAAACCAAAAGTTCCAGGAATAAAGAAGCTCTTGAATGAAACAGTCAACCCAACCAGGAAAAAAGAAATACACGCAACCATCAAGACAACGAGGAGCTAAACTCGGGCGAAGGAGCCACTAGCGCACCCGAGGGACCCCTGCTGCCCCCACCATCAGTGAGAGGAGAAAATAAAGGGTAAAAAAGAACACTTTTCCTGGGAGTTATCGCCGCCCGCCACACACTCCATTATTGCACCATCAACGATTTTTTTTTATCTGCAGGAGACACCGGCCACTGCAGATACTCGTATACCTAGCTCTGTGTGTGTGTGTGTGTGTGTGTGTGTGTGTGTGTGTGTGTGACGAAAGAAAGGGAACATGAGTGTTTTCAAAATTATATTCATTCTATAATAAACTAAAAACATATATAAATTATGAGGTAAGTATAAGTGTACGCTACTACACACAGACAACATCCCAGTTAAGTCTTAAGGCCTCGAACTGTCCTGGTCCACACAGTATAAAGCTAACCGTCAAGAGGTGGACAACCTTCCCAAAACTGGTGGCCAGAGTACAGTGAAAACTACATACGGGGATCAAGGAAGGGCATCAACTATCACTAACACAATGTTCTTGCTTTGTAGGTTTAAGTTACAGATGCCTTCAGTAAAGACTAACACAAGTTGCATCATCATCATCGTAAGCTCAGTCGTAAGATGTATCTTGATGGAGTGTCCTCCTCGGGCGTGTGAGTTAAGGCGCGAGTAGACAACAAACAGGTTCTACGGCGTAACTCTTTAATAACCATACAAAAAGGCTGATAAATAAAGCCCCTACAACACAACCACCCACCAGGTATCATACCGGAGTGGCACAAATGTGGGTATTCCCGCTACGACCGACCATATATGTTGGCGGGCCTACAGCCAACATGCACCCCACGTCTTGTATTTATCTCACAGGCCTTCGTGCCCCGCCTCATTATGTGGCAGTAACGGCGTTGACACGGTCGCCCCGCCCCGCTCCGCCCTCACCCACTGCGACCAGGGGGGAGTGGTGGAGGTCACAGACGCAGCAGCTGCAACAGGTGCAGCGACAAAAGGACAACCAACATGTAAAGCACATTGTGTTAGTGAATGTGGTCAACAGGGCAGGCCAGGAGCAGCTGTGACCCACCCATTGTTCAGTGTCACTCCACCCCGTGTTAATCTTATCATCAGTGCTATCGTTATGTTATCTGTCCCCACCTTCATTTTCATTCTCTCAACCATGCCTTTCCCTCCAGGTTCTGCTTCACACCTGACTTCACTTTGTACTCAGTTTCTTCGGCTACAACAGGTGTGGCGTGTAAGCTCCCTGCTAACCTGATACATCAGCTCAACGGTGAAGTACTGGAGCACATTTAATCGTCGTTTTATTTCTTCATTGCCCTGTTAGGGTGTGTAGTTTCACACTAATTAGCTGTCTGGCCAGGTGCAATTTCTACCAAACTATTTCCAACTACATTAAGCCGCGGGAGGCGATTGCTAAAGACATACATCTATATACTGAATGTGGTCATAACTTCACCAGCATTTACGTTACGTCTGTCTCATATCTCCTCTCAACACTCACTCTTCCCCATCAATTGTATTCAACTCCCTCCAGCATCAACTGTTCAACAATTCCCTACATTACTACGCCATGACTCTCCTCAGCTTATACACTTCCCTTCAACCTCTTCCTTCACCGTCTTAACACACTCATTCACCTGCATCCATCTTCCATCTAATATACATACATCCAACATCTGCTACATCCACCATCCTATCTCATCCAACCTGTCGTCTAATCAAGTCTTAATCTTACCATTTAGACTAAGCAATGGTTATTAGTCCACGAGAACTATTTTTTTTCCTGTATGCAAATCAAGAAGTATCAAGATGTTATCAAGTCCCACCTATCATGGGTCTGTGATGAAGTACTTGGTAGAATTTTACCTCTTGCAGCAGATCAAGATGAAACTACTTCGTCACTACCGACGTTTAGAAACAATACTTTCTTAATTATGCCACTAAGGTACTGGTATTCTATTGTGATAATAAAGTATATTAGGGAATACTGCTGTACAAAAAAGTTACCTCATCACAGTTATATACTTTCGAATTTATAATGTATAAGTAGCAAGATGAAGTCACAACTCTTTAAGTAATGAAAAGATATTCCAGTATAATACTAGTTATAATTACACTAAAAGAATCTTCAGTTATTACTGTCTATTCCAGGCAGAAACATCAAAGTGAAATCACCGAACAACCCAAGTATTAAACATCAGTTAGACACATAATTCATCCCATCTAACTACATAACAGAGACCATTACTAACTCATCTTTGTTTCTGAATAAACAAGTTACGGTACACAACTTCAATGCACTTCAATAAAATTATTTCTTGTCCTCGTATGAGACAACAATTGCCAATATTGCAGTAACACGTAGTAAATTCCAGCTGAGAGCAACACAGTACTTGTTGACAAGGTGAACGTGAAATGAATACCAATGTGCCTGAACTCGTCAACAGCTCTTGTCTTTTCCAATTAAAAAAACTTAACACGTATAGTTGTCACATCAAAACATTATTTCACCCAAGCTCTACATCCTCATGGTGCTTATGGGCTCTCTAGAGTTGCCATATAAAGCATTAAGACTTTAATATGCAGTATTCAATATAAAATAAAATAATTATCAATATATACAGTTTATAAACACTAGTCCAGGCGCAAGGTTCAGTTAACATCAGAAGAGAATAGAGTGATGAAGCCCCAGACCTGTTATTAGTGAAGAGTTCAGATGTAGAACCGACAAAACTCCGCACTGATGTACCGTATATAATGCTGAACAGGCAGTAAAATGAATCACAGTCTTCCACTTACGAGGTAGACTGGCAGTGTGCGGCTGTAAGAGTGTGTGAGAGAGGCACAGCACCCCTCTCCACCCTCCTAGACTTACACACAACACCGGAATGGCGTAAATATATGATTATCGATATGCAAACTAGAAAGCGGGGTAATGTACGAGCAATAAGTCTATTTTTATAGCCAATTGTACTGGTGAAGAACGTGAGATTCCGAACGTTGATGAAGTGTACGTCTTTACTGATGGCTGAAACTGTCTGCTGGAACAAGAGTAAATGGGCTCGCGAACAAGAGTGAAGTTTATACATCTGCAACCCAAAATATGCGCTCTATTGTCAAGGATAATGGAGTGCAGCTCGGTTATCAGAAGACACCTTGCAGCAAGACAGTGTCGGGCAACCAGAGCAGCAAGGCAGGTACAGCACCAGGGTATCGCAACACACACACACTTACAGAGTTGCGTGTTTTGAGTCTATCGTTGTTGTGGCAGGTCGGAGATCACTGTCTCCTTGCTGGCTAATGAGGTTTATATATATATCTGGATATATTAGTGGTACAGAAATTTTTGTGAGGAAAATGTTAGTTCATACGTCAAAGATCTTGAGTTCAAACACTCATAAGGATTTTATATTTGCCATTAGTCTTGTGAGTAAGTGAAACTATTATAGTGAGTTGTCAGTCGAAGGTGATGTGATGGAATTGACCTTCCATCACTTAAAAGGTGTATGTAAACAGGGTACATATCAAATGACAAGAGCTCGTCAATGTACACAACAACAACAAAAACAGTAAAATCACCATACGGATCTGTCAGAAAGTTTCACAGAAGAAGTAAAACATTTATATTTTATTCCTGTCAACAACCCATCCACCTACCCCAACCATCCATCCATCTACCCCAAACATCCATCCGCCTATCTCATCCATCCATTCACCTACCCCAGCCATCCATCCACCTACCCAAGCCATCCATCTACCTACCCCAGCCAGCCATCCATCCACCTCCATCCACCAGCCAGCCATCCATCCATACCCCAGCCATCCATCCACCTACCCCAGCCATCCATCCACGCCATCCATCCACCTACCCCAGCCAGCCATCCATCCACCTACCCCAGCCATCCATCCACCCCCCCAGCCATCCATCCATCTACCCCAGCCATCCATCCACCTACCCCAGCCATCCATCCACCCACCCCAGCCATCCATCCACCTACCCAGCCATCCATCCACCCATCCCCCAACCATCCATTCACCTACCCCAACCATCCATCCACCTACCCCAGCCATCCATCCACCTACCCCAGCCATCCATTCACATACCCCAGCCATCCATCCACCAAACCATCCATCCACCTACCCCCATCCATCCACCTACCCCAACCATCCATCCACCTACTCCATCCATCCATCCACCTACCCCATCCATCCATCCATCCATCTACCCCAACCATCCATCCACCTACCCCAACCATCCGTCCACATACCCCAGCCCTCCACTCTCAGACACACTCCTCAACCAACCATCCATTACAACCCGACCTACGTCTTACCTACCTATCTACCACTAACCTACCATCCCGTCTTTTCACCTACCTACCTACCTGTGACTAACCTATCTTGCCACCTACTGTATTTATCTACCAGCATGCATTTCTACAGTCTCTCTCTCTCTCTCTCCCTCCCACTAACCGCTACTTCAGACCAATAAAGAGAGAGAGAGAGAGAGAGAGAGAGAGAGAGAGAGAGAGAGAGAGAGAGAGAGAGAGAGAGAGAGAGAGAGAGAGAGCCGTGATAACAATAATATTATCATAAGTGCATCATACACGAGCCGGCCATGTCCCCAGGGAACCCCATTACACGATAGCTCTAAATCACTACTTGTGGTCTCACCGCAGAATTCGATTACTTGTTCCTCACCAAAATTATTATATTGTTACCTCCCAAAACAGAACCCAGCAAAAAAGTTGTTATTGGGAGGTTCAGTCACGTCCATGGCCGAGTCTTCCTCATGACTCGGAGAGGTCTCGTGAAAATAGTCATAAAAAAATAAAAATAAAATAAAAAAGTAGAAAATATAACTTTTCATGGTGTTTTGGTAGTCGTGGGAACCGCCGCCGGGAGGGTTGTCATGATCTTAAACTTATATTATAGATACCAAGGAACTGCACATTACACACACATTTGGGTAAAAGGAACAAAAAATATCATAATTGTGAGAAATGGTTTAATTATGTGATTATTCTGTACGAAATTATTAAGGCAATGAATCGATATAGTTGTTCGTGAGGGAATTAATGCGCTCCGTTTTCTTTAAATTATTCCAGTTTTCTGTTTAGTTTTGAAGACCGAGGTTGTGATCAGGAGTGTTGGTAGTACATTCCTTGTGTCCTGCACACATTACTCCCGTCACCCGTCCCTCAAAGCACTCAACGTACAGTGTATGTAAATCTACACACACACACACACACACACACACACACACACACACACACACACACACACACACACACACATAATTGTAAACACACAGTAATAAAACCGCACTAGTGTGACTTTAAATACACGTATAAATATTTCCTTAGTGCTATGATTGAGTATGACACCCACCGTTGTCTCATCTCTCACTTATTATATACCAATTCTTGTCACCTCCGCCTCTCATCACCATCTTGTTTACGATCCTCTGCCGCACTACCTACCCCTCCCCCCTTACAACCCACACCACCAACCCTACCCCTACCACCACCCACCCCACTACCATTCAGCAATACATTTTAGCAGTCGATTCACTCAGATATGATTTTTTTTGTATATATTCATTTAAAACACTTGTGTGTAGTAAACTGTTCAATAGATGACAGCAAAAATGTGAATGAGATAAGAATTGAGTTTAGTGTATAGATTTACGTTGGGATCTTGCCGTATTAGATGATGTAAATGGATGTACAATGTTGTAAAGTAAGTGTGTGTGTGTGTGTGTGTGTGTGAAAAGAAAGATAGAGATGTAAATGGGCGTGCTAGCGTGCGTGTATACATGATTGCCTGTAAGAATGGGAAGGAAAACACGGTTGCCAACAGATAAACGAAAATAGAGACATCTGTGGTCAGCCTCCCTCAGGGCAGACATGGGTGTCCTTCACGCGGGCGCCAAAGCAGTCGTCAGGCAAATTATGTCTTGGGAGAATCGACGCAAAAGCTTTCCTAATAAAATCCTTGAATTCTCTCCCCGGTACTGAGAAATACAAATTACTTTTTGTCTGTTCCTATAAGACATGATGGTAATTTATTAAGTCTGTGAGAATGTGTTAATCCCTTGAGTTTGATGTCAACGCCCTGAGTACAGTGAATTACCTCAGAGATTACCGTAATTCCATCACTTGAGTACAATGACTTATCCCATTCTAATAAAATATTATAACCCCTTGAGTACGAAAACAACCCGAGTACAATGAGCTAATCTCTCGAGTACGAAAACTAACCGCTGAGTACAATGACTTAATCCATTGAGTACGATATTTTAACCCCTGAGTTCCACAATAATATATTAAAGGGGTGAACTCATCGTACTCATAAAGTCCAGTAGACATTCATTGTGTGTTGCCTACGGATCCAAACACCGACTACCTCAGGTGGTTGGTTCCTTAATTAACAATATATTAGTTCTTCAGATTCACACACAATCATCTGATGATCACGGACAGGTAGACACTCACTAATGAGGAAACATGTAGCAGAAATATGAGTAAGCAGGTAAAGACAGGTGACCCGAAATAATAACTTGGATAAAAAAATAAAATAAGTAAAGAAGGAAATATAAAAGAATGAAGAATGTAAAAACGTTAAAGATGGAATAAAACAAAAGAGGAAGGAAGAGAGATTAGTGTAAACGGGTAAATAAAGCGAGGAAGAGTAACAAAGTCATTAGAAATGTACTGTAAAAATATCAGTTCACAAATGGCATTAGAAAACCTCAAGACGGTGGAACAGTTAACATATAAAACTCGTCAGAATAAACCGGAGATGAAACACGACGACGAACAAAAGAAGGACATCACCAGGTTAAAAAAAGACCAGGAAAAATAAAACACCTGTTATTAAAATCTTGGTAATTACAGTGGTCAATGAAGTTACATTCGTTGGTGTATCTTAAGCTAGGTATTATCTTTATTATAATCTATTATTATTATTACATTTTTTTTTTTTACTTCTTCATGTTGTTAAATTACGCGTTACGAGTCACTGATTGTGTGGTATTTACTGTTATTACTGCAAAAGTTAAAAGTCCCCCAAGTAATATATCATAATTAGTCTGTAACGTTAATTCAACATTACAAATATGGCTGTTTATTTGTATAGCTTTATTTACACAAAAACGTGAAAGCATAAACTGGAAAAAGCAATAAAAGTAAACTATTTAAATTTACTTGTGGAAAAAAAAAAGATTAAATGAACTGTGAACTGTACAAGAATATTAACAATCGTCATCACAACATACAGTACTGACTTTTCGATACGACCATATTCACTCTACCACGACCTGCCTGCATACCCATCCAACCACGAACCTGCCTGCCTCACCCATTTTACCATGACCTGCCTGCCTGCCTCACCCACCCAACCACGATCTGCCTGCTTCACCCACCCACATGAACCTGCCTTTACAAACTCCCAACCACGAACCTGTCTGCCTCACCCACCCACAGAAACCTGCCTTCACACCCACCCACCCAACCACGAACCTGATTTCACACGCATCCAACCACGAACCTGCCTGCACACCCACTTTACCACCCACCTACCCAAAACCATTATGTATGTATGTATGTATGTATGTATGTATGTATGTATGTATGTATATATGTAAATAGCGAGATACTCAAGTAGGAAGTATTTCAAAGTGACTCTGTTCAGTGTGTGTGAGAAGAAATGACATCATAACATTGTCATTCATCTCCAATGCAATTATTTGGGAGAAACTGAATAACATCATGGTCTGAAACTTAGCACATTACAGCGGTTTCTTATTAAATCTTGGAATGTGTTTATATATATACACGAGACTGTACGATATTTAGCACAGTTAAGCATTACTCTGGTGGACATGTGTGTGTACCTATGAGGATACATGTGTCAATTTCTTTAATACACTTCACTAGTTTTTTCATATATATTTGACTGCTTATTCTTCCCCACGCTACAATATTCTCCTAATGCTTAACTTCAGTCATGGAGAAAAAACGCCCAATAAAAAAAAAATCGCAAGTACTTTCACACTTTTCCTTATAAGACGAACCAATATCTTAATCAGATAAGCCTTTACGATATATAGTATACACTATTACAACTCCCCGAAGGTCGCCACGCTAAATGCGCCCTTGTCATACCATTAACATAATGCTCGAGTCCATGCATATTCAGGTTCCTCGCGGCGATATCAATACCTTATCACGCTAAAATGGTACTCCGCTAATAGAGGTTAATTATCCTGCAGACGTCCCTCTATTTATTTTCCATTATCTTCTATTAGCGGCTGGATGAATCCCGGAACAAGAGAGGCTAATACCCGGTCATATCTCGGTGATGACGTGCGAGAGAGGGAGAGAATATCAATATTAAGACAGAAAAGCGACTAGGATTATATATATATATATATATATATATATATATATATATATATATATATATATATATATATATATATATATATATATATATATATATATATATATAAAATCACCTGGCCTATTTCTCCAGAGAACTATTGCCAAACATTATAATTGTCTTTTCTTCCACAATGACCACTTAATGATTAATTACCTTCGCTAATGCTCGAGCTGTGTGGTTCCTTATTTAGCATCACACTTTATATAAATGCATCGACCGTAATAGAACAGAAAGGTCGAGGTACTAAGATGTAATAAAAAGAAAGGAAAAAAGTGAATTTTCAGAGTTATATTTTAAATCACTGTTATGTAAAGAACTACAGTGAAAAAGGAAATAGGAACTTATTTGATTTTGTTTTCAAAATCAAATTAGAAAATAAAGGAGACGATTGAATGTAAGGAAACATACCTGAACTACACACAGGAGCTTTTTACCCCAGAGATAAATTCCCCTCCAGGTGTGACCAAGATATATCACCAATTAGACCAACAAATTAATTAATCAGTCCTGGTAATCAACATTTGCTTGAAATCGATGCATTAAGTATATGAATATACATATATAAACGTACATAAAGTATTTATATATACACGTATACATAAATATACAACATACATACGCACATAAGAGTCGAATCTTCGGCATCACCAGAACACGACTCAAGTTAGAGAGGAAAGGAAGAGGGAGGAGGGAAAGGAAGTTTCATGATCCAGTGGCCTCCCTCCTCCCCCCTGCCTCGGTACAAGTTGAGGAAAGCCACCACGATCAGACCACATTAAAGTTGCCTTGTCAGCTGAGCCATGATGGATGAGACCAGCTGATGGATAAGTACTCCACATGTTTCTGTCCGGGTTTTACAGTTATACGGGTTTATGTGTTTGTTGTGTAAATATATGTTGCAAATAACGTGAGGACGGTCAAGTCATTCAGTCAGACATTTAGTTCACAAACAAGTCAGCCAATTAACCAGCCAAGCAACCAGTCAAATAGCCACTCAATCAATCTGCTAATCAACCAGCCTACCATTCAACTAGTCAGCCAACCAACCAACCGCTCAGCCATCCAGCCTACCAGTCAAGTCAGTCAACCAGACGTCCTCGGTGGTAGAGGTGAACTACTCGGTTCGGGGTTCTTTCTTGTTGGGAATCACTCCATATCATGTTAAACAAGCGTAACAGAGCCAAACACATATAAATTACTCCTTCCCAGCAGAAAGGTCTTGGTGTCCAGAGCTTAAGTCTATTATGATATGTAAGATAAATGTTAGTTCGCCAGGGAAGAAATACTTGTTGGAAAAAGTATATAATAACTATATACACATCTCTTCCTTTGTTATATATTATGTTTTATCCTTCCGTCCTTCCTTCCGTCCTTCCTTCCGTCCTTCCTTCCGTCCATCCTTCCTTCCTCCCCCTCTCCGTAATTTACAGGTGTTTGTGTTGACAGCAGCTGATCATCTTACCTGAGGTGGTTTTGTAAAGGTAAGCTCGTTAATTAACATCACCACCGGCATCAATCAAGAGCGCACACACACACACACACACACACAAACACTAGTTGTTGTACTTCAAATACAAAGGATGAAATAGATATGTGTGTGTGTGTGTGTGTGTTTAACTTGTCTTCATTCTTCATAAATATCATGGTGTGAAGGTGTGGAACAACTTGCCCCAACCATCCAAGCAGACTACGCTCCCTTCCTTTAAATCAGCTCTTAAAAAATATCAATTGTCTAAGTATATTTTTTTGTAATACCTACTTTATATACCTGCTTTTATTGTACCATCAAAACCGTTTTATCAGAAATCATCATATAGATAGATAGAATTTACCATTGCAATAAATTTATTTGTCAACTAGACATGATACTGACAGCTCTGTCCTCTTGTTCCACCTTAATACAACCCAAGTTGCACTGCTCCCCCCTTATCATATTTATCTATTTCTACTCCATTGTAAAGCATATATATACATATAAAATAAATGTAAAAAAAAAAAAAATAATAATAATAATAATTATAATAATAATAATAATAATAATAATAATATCGAAGAGATAACCGTGGTAACATTATGAGATGGTCTTATTACCACCATGCTATTGTACTATTCCAGATGTTACTAAATGTTACATAATACTTCCTTGAGATAAATGTACAGTATATATCAGGTGCCTAAAAGAGAGCTCAGGTTCTCAACTGGCTCAGCCATGTTAATTTTATGATTTTTATCCACTCTGTATCTGTGTTCTTCTGGCTAAATAAACTGTTTCAATGTCAATAACACCACAACAAAAGATAAAACCTTAAACTGAAGATAAAACAGAGTGTGTCTAATGGTTAGTACTCGCCCGGAGCTGCTTGAGGGAGGGAATGTTCTGATGTTTTTCTTACAATCGTGTTTCCGAACCTCCTTGACTCTTGGATCATCTTAATGTTGATGTATATTCATGTTTCATACGTCTTCCGAGTCGTGATAATTCTCATATTCATATCATCATTATGTACCCAGAGTTTCTCGGGTCATGGATCTCTCTCAATGTTAATGTGTGTTCATGTTTCATACGTCACTGGAGCCCTGTAGGATAATTCTAATGTGTACATCATCGTCATGTTTCTTATGTTTCTCGAGTCTTGGATCATCTTAATGTTTATATGCATTTATATTCTCAAGGAAAACAAGACCATGAAACTGTCGCCCCGAAGCAGCGGTCCACCCTGACCAGCCCTCCCTACTTTATGCTGGACTCATCCTCCTGCAATATGATTATTAGTTCTCGTGTGTGGCAAGAATACCTTAACTTTTTATGGACAAAAGTTATTTTGTTAAGTCACATAACTTATTTTAATGGCATCGGCTCTTAAGGTTCTAATATTTTCCTCCACCTCATATGTCTCGCCTGCCCTTCTGTTCTTGATATATATACACGGGTATCTTAATTATATATATATATATATATATATATATATATATATATATATATATATATATATATATATATATATATATATATATATATATATATATATATATATATATTTCATGTACAGTAGATCCACAATGAATAAAGACGAAAGGTAAGGTGCTCCGTTGTTTCCCTTTTCCCGTGTAATTTTATCAAGATATATATATATATATAGATATATATATATCGTTCTTTTTATTACCTTTTAATACCACACTACTCAGCTCACATGGCTTATCTTGTTTATTTTTACCAATGCAGTTAATGTTCTCCGCTCAGGTGTGGTCTATGATACCTGGCTATAATGTGCCACTCCAGGTGTATAATACTTAGCTATTATTAATGCTAATATGCACTGTATAACTGTTGGGTGGTTCTACCGCTTATTATAGCGGCCAGTGACTCCTTAAGACATGATTCATTCATCGTACAGGGTTCACCTGCTGGTCAAGTACCTCCTTCAAGACCCGCTCGTTAATCACTGAAATACCTTATTGTTATTATGCCTGGGAAATATATCGCTCCATGTATTAATACTTATTTTAACTTTTTATACCTCACTAATAAGCGTTTCTTGATTTATTAGCACCTGCTCCAACAGCTAATACATCACACCTCAGTCGCCCTTGATTTATCAACACCTACTTAAGCAAAAGGGTGCGGCGGCTGAGTAGATGCAGTGCTCGCCTCCTGTCTTAAGGGTCACTGGTTCGCGCCCGTGGCATCCCGAGTCGAGCCTGCTGTGAATGGATGTCTGAGTTTAGTTGGGAGGTGAAGGGGGTAGTATGAAATTACGACAACATTGTCACGTCGTATATGGAAGACTGGTATTCAGTTTGTTGTATCAGCGCTGCCCCTAACAGCCTTATGGAACCTGCTCTTCTTGCCAATTAAGCTAAGAGCAACGCCTTGAAAAATTCACCATCTCCACCATCTTCAGCCCCAAACAAAATAATCGACACCACCATCTCCAAAACCACCAGCACTTCCAAATCAAACACCCGACCATCAGCACGGATCACAACCCATTCCACCACCATTTCCACCACATTCTCCACCAAATTTAGCACCACCATCACCATTGCCACCCGTCCTGTCGGCTTCTTCCTCACCCAGAGAATATATATATATATATATATATATATATATATATATATATATATATATATATATATATATATATATATATATATATATATATATATATATATATAAAAGACTACTGCTACTTGTTTCAGCTACATCATCAAGAACCTAAAAAACAGCTACACACATAAAATATTGTATTTAAAGAAATTTCTCCAACAACATTTCGACATGGGCATCACCTACACCCAGGGCCATCAAGGTGCAATTACCCATAATGATATATGCTGTGCTGGTAATGACTCAAGCTTTATCTTAAGTGGTGCTCATGAATATGGGCAGAAGAGCCCTGTGCCCCGCAGCCTCCAGGAAGAGACTACACACAATAGTCTCCAAGAAGAAAAAATAACGCAAAAAAAAGAGAGCACTGGGAGTCGCCGCTGCTGCAGGGATTCAGATATATGGCGTTAATTGCCGGACGACGTGGAGGCCTTTACATATAGTAGAAGTAATAACATAACACTAAAGTACTCGCTGCTTCTCACTTCACTAATCTAAGAGACCATCAACAGGACGATTGTATCTGGATTACTCTAATATATTACTGAGAGAGAGAACGTTTTTTAGGTATTGAAGGTTCACTGCTGGTTTTACTGCCAATGAGAAACCACCTCCTCCCCTCACTAATGACATTTTTATATAGTGTAATTTAAAATTAAATAAGTATATGTGATAACTTATAGGAAACTGTTTATGGCTGGTCTCTTGTAGAAGTTTAAATTATCTATTCATAAATAATATGAAGTGACCTGAGAAACTGTACGATGGCCATTTACTATCTTAAGAAAAATATCTCATTATCAGCTATAAAAATATTACAATGATTATTACTATGTTACTGCTGGAATTTTGTACATTTCCTAAGTCATGCAATATTTCACAGAAGAATTTGAAGAAAGGAAGTAAAACACCCACCCAGTTAATGCTTTTGGTCGCGAACAAGTACCAAGTCAACGCACGTGCTGTTGAAAGGCATTTTTGCTCTGTAGAAAAGAAAAGGAAAAGAAAAACTCCAGAAAGGTTATTTACATTCACCACATACACCATCCCCAGGGATCTCCAGCCAGCCACTTACTGTTATCACTCCACCCTTCCTTCGTTCAGTTAATCAAATATCCTCTTTATCGCCCGGTGTTCCTCTCTGTGCTTCACTGCCCAATATATCTAATTGTAGATCCAAATTCACTCTCTCACCACCCTACCAGGTCTCCACACACTGCACCACCTCATAACATGCCACAGGACCTCAGCATCCACCATCCCCAACCTTTCTGAAGAATCCCATCTTGGCCAAATGAAAGTCTAAATCCTGATAATCCTAGACATTAAATCTGGGAAGATTAGATTAAAAGTTTCCCAAATCTCCCCTCCCTCCCCCCCTAAACACCCAAAAGTCATTTATCTTTTGTAATGTTGAGGAAGTCGGACATTCTTAAAAGTTTTTCGGATATTGACCTTCGCCGTTCACCCGAGTCCACCATTCTAAGACTCTCAGTGGCGCGTCTTTACCCTGATGACGCACCAGACGTGCAAGAACTTCCACAGTCACTAAACGATTAACTTAAAAATACAGCTCCTTGGTAGAGATCTAATCCGAGTTATATAAAGATTATAAAATACTTGACAAGGGCGTAATAAATCTGTCTAACTTCAGATGAAGACAGTACTCTTACCGGATAACACTTACAATAATGCCTGACCACTTGAGCTGCCCGGCACAGCGCCAGAAGACAGCTGAGTTTACCGGAGAGACTTGCAAGGCCTTCTGCTGCTGCGTGTTCTGTATGACTGATCATGGCTGTTATTTACTCACGAGCTGAAAAAAAAAAAAAAAAAACTTTTCCTCGCTCTCTGCCAGATTTAGTAAAAGGTCTTTCACTGCGTTTCGACTGCGGTAATGGATTTGTTCTTGCGCAAGAGTAGGCTGAGGTACATTTTACTAATCAACTTTAATGAGATATTAAAACGTAAAGGATTTTAGTTGTTTTAGAGATAAATGATGCTGTTGGGTTAGATTAGATTAGGTTAGGTTAAGTTAAGTTAGGGAAAAGCTAGATTAGGATAAGGTAAGTGAAGTTAGAATAGATTCAGTTTTAGGTTAGGTTAGGTTAAATTAAGTGGAATTTAGTGCTTAAGTCTTACCATTTGTTATTACTTTGCCAGGATTGGTAAATTTAGGTTAGATTTTACCGTATAACCTTACCAAAAGGACTTTGTCAGATCAGGTTAAGTTGAATTTCACCTCCATAGTATCACCATCTGTCTGCTAAGTTACGTTAAATATCGCCCTAGAGCAGCGTTTCTTAACCTTTTCCGATCTCAGCACCCCATGTAGTCAGGTCTAGGCAGTCCAGCACCTCCTTCTTCTGGTTGCATAGACTACAGTTGCCACAGGGCTATAAAAAGTAAGTAGAGTACTGCTTGATAATTTATTTTGTTCATTCTCCCAAAATAAAGCCTTTCCCAGCACCCCCTAAAATCGATTTCAACACCCAGGGTTAAGAACGCTGCCCTAGAGTATCACCACCTGTCTGCTAGGATGCACTGAATCTGGACGGATAGCCTCACCATCTGTCGCTTCTGTGCCACTCTTGCTTCACTTGTACACTGTGAGGCAAATATTGAATCCTTGGTGGCGTTAAATTGACACTCCTCGACACGGACTCTCGTAAATATCAATAATTACCTTCAACACGAAGTTTCTACTTTCAACAACAGGGATTGATCAAGGTGTGTGTGTGTGTGTGTGTGTGTGTGTGTGTTCAGAATTTGTAATAATTTCAATCTATATAACAGAAAGAAGAGAGAAAACGAAACTAAACGAGACGAGACGAGAGGGAACGAGAGAAAACAGAACAAAAGACAAAATTGACACCAAATAATCACATCTAATCACCTTAATATGACGCCAACAAAATTACAGTCAACCACAAATTCTCAACCACCTCACCATCCCACCGAATAACCGAAATCTTATTAACACCCCCTCCCCCAAAACTAACCTGGATAGGAGACGTCATCATCACTGGGAATCCGACACACCTGCCGAATTGAGACATTAAAAGCCAATACAGATTCAGATCCTTCGAGTTGTAACACGAGAAGGAAGTACGCTTGGTGTAACACTTATATATCACGAGTCTGTTTGTCAAGGCATATACACATAGTTTGATATACTTCGTCATTCAGTCTTTTACATTTTATCATATTTGTAGAATCACGTTCTTCTGCCTTCAATTATGATCATTTAAATCCTTCGTCATTCTTCCTCCAGACTTTCAGATAATTTGTACTAATTCAATTTCCTTCAAAGTCCATCAAATCACATCTCCGTCAATGTCCTTTTTTAAATTTTATAAGTTTATATACCTGTGTCATACTACCTTCCAATTTTATTATACTCGTATCTACATCAACGTTAACAAGAATAGCATCTACTGTATAGCCTTGACCGATCGACTTCACAGAGGCATTATCTCCCCCTCTCTCACCACCTGCATGACTCAACCTAATATTAACAAGTTAAGTGAGTCTCTTCAATCATAGTGTTATCGCTTTAATCGCCGCTCACACACACACACTACCCGCTGACTCACACTACCCGCTGCTGGAATTACTTATATCTTATTATAAATTCACAATCACCAGAATCCCTCTATTATAAAGTGATAACTCTCTCTAGGTCGTCAACATGAAGGTGGAGCCATAAACAGTAGTGTGTGTGTGTGTATGTGCGTGTGTGCGTGTGTGTGTGTGTGTGTGTGCATGTGTGTGTGTGTGTGTGTGTCCATTGAAATATTTAAGGAGATTATTGTATATTAAAAATTATGATTATCGACAGATGACGGATTGGGAGGACTGGTTTAAAAACATCTCGTAAATATTTAGCGTGTAGGGCCGTGGTTGCCAGTCCATCGGCTTTAGGGTTGATACCTTGATTGGTTGATTGAATAGACTGCCAAATGACATGTAATATTAAATTTCATCCCATTTGGAATAATTTTTTTTATGCAATTTTGATAAATAATTGATAAATCTATGTATCTTTGACTGCATTTTCTTATTATTTCCTGTATTTTGATCACTTTAAACACCCTCATCATTTCGTGCGATAATTGATAAGGTTATATTTTATACTCATATTAACCTTTAAGGGAGTAACGTTGCACTTGGGTATTTTACTATGACTAACGCCAGACGATTATATTCAGCTGAGAGAAACTCCTGCCAGTCAATTGGTTAATATTGAATAAGAAGTTTCTGACTATTTCTAAGATATAAGCAATAATATTAACTTTCGAGACATTTGGGGAATGACTTGATAAATTAATGTTTTTATCGTGATATTTTGAATAATACTTCATATCATTAATAGTTTTATCACTACAATTACTTGGATGACAACAGTTAAAAAGATATTCCAAATAATGTTTGAAACTATTAAACTGTTTTTGTCACTGATTTCAAAAGCTTTGAAAACATTCTCATTAAAGAATAATATTTCATACCGACAAATAATTTTACCACAACCAACTCTAAAAACATTCGAAATATTACTTGATAATATTTAACACTTTTACCACAGATAATTATTTTGATAACACTAAGTTGGTGGCCAGAGTCAGCACCCCCTCCACCACCCAACAGGAAGAACCAGCTTTCCTCCACCCCCTCCCCTAAGACTCAATTAATATTCCCGGCTGTGAATCAGTGTGTGTACGCACTATTGGCAGTTTAAACATCACAGTGTACACCCAGCTGGATTTTTATATCATTTTGACGATTTAAATATTTGAAATCCTTATAAATCGGGAAAAATCGTGTTTGTTCGTGTCACTAAAATCAACGGAGAGGATTCATTTCCTATTTCGTAAAGTCACTCTGGCGTCCCTGGCCCGCCCCCCTCCCCTTACAATAACACTGTTGGATCACAAGACCTCCAGGCTACCACCTTTGCATGAGTGACTGACATGACTGACTGACTGACTGACTGACTGGCTGACTGATTACCTAACTGACAGGCTGGGGGACTTGACTGATTAACTAACTGATTGGTTTACTGGCCAACTAATTAACAAACTCATTGGCTGGGTAACTAATTAAATCAATGACTAGCTGGCTGGCTAACTAGTTAACTAACAAAAGCAAACAAACAAAGCAGCAAAGTAATCGACAGATTGACTGAATGAGTAACTGACTTCCTCCTGTCACTCGGCTTCACTTTGCCTCCGCCTGTTTTGCAAGTCACCTCTTTTAAGTCACCTGTTTATACAATAATAAATAAACACATTCACTCTTAAGCAACAAAACAATGCATATATTTGTTTTCTAGTTTACTGGTCAGATGGAATGTTTTTAATTGTATATTGAGTCTCTCTCTCTCTCTCTCTCTCTCTCTCTCTCTCTCTCTCTCTCTCTTACGCTTTATTCATAATAATCCCAGATCACACCACCACCGAGCGGAGTTTCAGCATCACGTGATATAAATGTTGTCTTGTTGTGGGTGTGTTTACCTGTCATCAGAAACACATCAACAGGAGAGCATTAGTTCGACATAGGACAAAACGCAATTGCAATTTTAGTCGGTGAGATTCTATTCCTTGGTCCTCTATCCTGTCGATACTCGCCCAGTACATATAACCTAACCTAACCCTCTTGAGCACGATACCAACCCCTTGAGTAAAGTAGATCAGCCCATTGAGCAAGATATCCTGACCCTTTGAGTGTTATATCATAACCCAGTGAGTACGTTGATTTCATCCCTTGAGCAA
This sequence comes from Homarus americanus, assembly GCF_018991925.1. Taxonomy (NCBI): domain Eukaryota; kingdom Metazoa; phylum Arthropoda; class Malacostraca; order Decapoda; family Nephropidae; genus Homarus; species Homarus americanus. Next base: position 596,411 of record NW_024734046.1, on the reverse strand, counting down.
GAGGTCTTCAACCCCTTGAACACGGCAAACTAATCCCTAAAGTGCAGGCATTGTACTCAGGAAGTTCAGTCATCGTACTCAAGAGAGAGGTGTGTGTGTGTGTGTGTGTGTGTGTGTGTGTGTGTGTGTGTGTGTGTGAGTGAGTGTGTGATTCCTACACGTATTATCTTAGGGATTATCTCAACTCCCATCTTCTGAAATACCATCCTTTCCTCCTCTCCCAGATTTCCCCATCCCCTTCATCTTACTCCAGATCTCCTTCCCTCCTTCCTCCCCAAGATCACCACCCCTCCCCCTTCCCCAAAGTCTCCCCCTCCTCTCTCCTCAACACATTATATTGTTCCTCCTAATTACTTACCAACATAATATACTCTACGTTTAAAGGCTATTTATTCTTGACCAACCTTGGCTGGCTCACATTATCTAGATGGCGATGGTAGGAGGAGATGGTCGCTGGTGGTCTCCGGAAGTGACATGTGCAAGAAAAACAGATTAAATACAAGGCTGGGTTGGGTTGGGTTGGGTTGGGTTGGGTTGGGTTGGGTTGGGTTGGGTTGGGTTGGGTTAGGTTGGGTTGGGTTGGGTTGGGTTGGGTTAGGTTGGGTTTGGTTGGGTTACGTTAGATAGTACGATATAAAATAATTCCTTAACCAGAAAAATTAATTCAAATATTATAAAAACATAGAAAAAGTATTTATTATATCTTAACAAAAATAATAACAGTAAATAGAACAAATAAAATAACTCCAAATATGTTAAAGTATAAAACAAATAAAATTATATATATTAAATGAAAACTTTAAAATAAATAAGAAGAATTAACAAGTACAAAACATAAAAATACATTAAAATACGCCAAAAACGATTACAAATAAATATACAAACACAAACAAACAAACAAACATACCCAACAACAACACCATCACTAAAAACATGTACTTTTAAAAGGATTGGGAAACGAGAAAAAAAAAATTCATTTAGAGAGACTGAGCCAGCCAGCCGACCCCCCAAGCCTCAGGAAGAATTAAAAGACAGTAATTGGAAGCAGGTGTGCCATATATCGGTGTCACGGGTGTTTATCTTACTATCCTCTATCTCTTACTTGACTTTATCTTATCTTCGTTTTTACCCTTTTTCATTCCTTCTTCATCTTACCTTCGCTTTTACCTTATTTTTTTTTTCATTCTTTATTTCGTCTTTCTTACTTTAATGTATCTTCCCTCGTTTTTAAATCTTTATTTATATTTTCTTAATTCATCTTTATCTTACTTTATTTTACGTTATCTATTCATTTTATAGTATCTTCGTCGTATCTTATGTTGGTTTATTTTACTTCATTTTATCTTCATTCTTAATTACTGCATTTTATTATACTTCAGTTTAAATTCGAATTCGATAATGAAACGCCTTTGTGGGGCGGCCTCGACGAGTCTTGGTCATTCTCAACATTTTAATTTCAAGGGAATGTTCTGTAAGCCGCTGAGCATTAATTTATTTTTAAGGGAATGTTTTGTGTATTTCTGACCGTTCCTTTAATTTATGAGAACAGGTAAGGCACTGATGCTGGTATTTTAATCAATATTCTCTTCAGATGATTGACTCTACCTAAAGTAGTAGTAGTAGTAGTATGCAAAAAATATATCAAATTTGGTTCACTGTCAAAAACAAAACACAAAGTTATTAACGCAAATGTATTCGTTTCAAACCGACAATATACGTAATCAAATCCGTGACAAAAAACAAAACCATCAAAATTCACCAGATAAGAGCACCAGTGGGTCCCATCCTATACCCTGGTCCCACTGAGAACAAGATAGTCACCACAGGGGTTAAAACTGCCCTTACATCATAACCTCCAGGGAGAACATTTACCCTTATCAAGCTGTTGGATCTCCTGCAGGGGTGTGACCTACTGATCCTCCACAACTGTTTGGCCTAAAAATGTCGACACCAATCATAGTCGTCACGTTGTAGGAGGGATTAAAGTTATAGTCGAGTTACGTTCATTTACCCAAATTCAGTGTTCAACTTTTATATTTTTGAAGACTGTGATTGAGTATCGATGCTCGTCTAGGTTGATATATATATATATATATATATATATATATATATATATATATATATATATATATATATATATATATATATATATATATATATATATATATATATATATATATGAAAAATTCTGAGAAAATATTTAAATATTGGTTATTATTTCAGGACAAGTTAATAAATATATCATTATTATTAGTATCATAGATATTATTATACATTTTCTATTATTATTATTATTATTAAAATTCCAATCACCATCGTTATCGTCAAGAAGAGATAGGAAAAGGCAAGAGCTGACAAGTGAAAACTAAAACTAAAATAGTGAGGCAGTAAAACCAAAGAGGGTGACGGGGGACAAGAAGGAGGATGATAACACGATAACATCAGGAGATGATAACAAGAAGAGGATTAAGGAGACAAGAAACGAAGGCCACGAGTAACGAAGGCGAGAGAGGGAGAGAGAATTAAACACACTCTTTTTCTCTCTTTGAACATGCTGGGTCAGCAGGTTCAACACACACAGGTGGGAGCGGCAGAGGGAGTCGTTCTCACAGAGTACGATCGCGGGTAATATCGACCATCATTAGTGTTCTAAGTTATTGATAAGATCTCCCCGATAACGCTGCCCCGGACTCCTCCCTCAGCGTGTTGCCCGTCCAGCTTCCGGCCCTCACACACCTGCCCCCACCCTCCCCGTGTTTCTGGATGGTCGAGTCAGTCGTTTCTGATATAGCGATTGTTTTTTCTGCGTGAGGGATGATCTTATTCGAGTGCGGGTTAAACCATTCTAGACTTAATAGTTACTCTGTCTTTAACCGAGTACCAAAGTCCAGATATAGAGCTGTTAATGCAGGTAAGATTTTTTATTTTATTTTTATTTTTTTGGTAAATGGAAGAGTTGATAAGACAGGTTAATGCAGGAGTAAGTTTTGTACGCACGTCACAGCTACACTGCCAACAGGTAACCTCAGCATTACATTGTTATTAATTATTACTCACCACTAACTATCTGGCGTCATTACTACTACAATGTACAACACCAACAATTATCATCCTTAAATTACATACTTCAAAACCCTTATTATTACTGTACTATATTCATTATTTTCTCAACATTATGGATTAAAAATTATTAATCTGAACTTCCCACACTAATCACAATAATATTTTTCAATCTCACAAGAGAAAAAAAGTAGGTACTCCTTAAAAATAACTTCAGGTCGGTAAATCACACCTACCTTTTCACAATTTAATTTGACCTTTAATATTAAGGAACGAGTATGCGTTTTTTTCCTAAGGGGCTGAGAGTCGTGCATGCATAACTAATAACACGATGGCGCACAATCCCTGGAGAAAATAATTACGAGGCCGGAGGTTTATGTGATCACGCACGCTGCTGGCGGGTGTTGCTGGGCGACCCCACGCGAGGGAAGGTGATGATGTCTCCATAACCCAACACCAGCAAAATCCACACCCCCATCCACCTTTACTCCTGTTCCTCTCCTTCCTCTCCTCTCTAAACCACCTCTTCCTCCCCTCTCTTAACCACCCCTTCCTCCAAAACACGACATGACAACTAATAAAAAAGAATAAAATGTCATAAACACACTGTAGATTAATATAGAATAAAGGATTAGTGTCAGTAATCTTAGTCTCCCTCGACATACAAGTTCTACACTGCCTCACCGTCCCCCCACTGCAAGTCTCTCGAGTAACTATCAACAAGCCTTGAACTACTGTGCCTGCAGCAATAGATTACCTTAAAGGGGGCTCCATCTTAAAATCTAAAGCAACATCGAGTAGTATTTTCTCTCTAATACACGAAGCAACACAACATAAGCTTTAAAATTTATTGAACCATAACACAGAGGAAGACACTGGTAGAATAACGACACAGCACCTCGTAAATGACAGGAATATCGTAATTAATTGCCAACCAGAAGACGGCTAATTTGAACCGAGCAAAAAAAAAATATTAATTAAACTTCATTAAAATTACAAAAATATAAATATCTGTATAGTGTTTTTTTTTAAGTGTCAGTTTTGGTGTTTATATATTTATTTCTGTTGTTCATATTCTCACGACATTACACTCACTCAGGATTCCTTTACCCTCAAGTTGTATTTATCCGTCTCATTAACTTACCTCGACTTTGAATTAGATTTTGTCCAGTCTGGTTATTATGGCCAACGATATCTTCCTTTAGATGAAGGATGAAGGAAGGATTACGTAATGGTGAAAGACTTTGGGCAAAACGGAGAAGTGACAAGAGGAGAGTAAGGAGGAGTGGGGGGAGAGAAAAAAAGGAAAATTGATGAACGTGGACGAAGGGGATGAGAAGGAAAACCAGCAGAAGAAGCAAATGATCGTCAAGGAGAAGGAGGAAGAGAAAGAAGAAGATAAGAGCAATAGTAAAAGCAAGTAAAAGAGAAAGGCGAGATGAAGGAGGAAGATAACAAGCAAGAAATATAAATAAACGAGTAGGAGGAGGAGAAGAAAGAGGAGAAGGATGGGACAGAATAAGAAGCAAATATAAGAGGAGGAGAAGGAGAACCAGAGAGTAAACTAAAAGAAGAACAATTAACAGGAGATATAAATGAAAATAAAAAGAAGAACGAAGACAAGAGAAATGGAGAAACACATTAAGAGAAACCAATGAACGAAGAACGCAAGAAGCAGGAGGTAATGGAAACAAATTAACGAGGGAAGATATGAAGAAGGAAGAAAATTAAAACAAGACTACAAAAAATAAATTACATACAAAGGAGGTAGGAGACAGGAGGAGGCCCAGGAGGACGCCCACTACACTTCCTGGAGACTCTCAAAGACACCGCCGTCAGCCAGCAGCAATGACAACAACTTCCTGCTCTCACAAAATCCTTGCTTTTTTGACGTTTTTCTTGAGGCGTTAATAACATAATGAGGCAGAGCCAATCAAGAGGGGCGGCTCCTGGTGGTGGTAATACCCAGGTATAACGCTCACCTCCCACCTCCCCAGCTACAGTCATCTCGTTCCTCCCTCACTTCTCTTACAGCTAATTTCCAGTCAGAGAAATCGGCGAAAATATCAAAATTACTTTTATAATGGACAGTAACAAACTCGTGTAAAACATTTATACTGGAGTCCAAATTATAGAGATTTTAAAAAATGTGATTGTAAACCTAGTGCTGAATTAGAAAAAAAATGTGCATTGATGAAAATACAGAAATACCGGTATTTTTTAGTGTTTCTTGACAAAGTATACAGAATACAGGAAGCAAAAATAAAAAAGAAATTATGTTTCAAGACACACAAAAGAATAACTATATTATTTAGTACCTAGTCAAGAATAGATTTATACACCTATATGGAATAAAACACCAAACTGTCATCAGGATATTAACTATACGTATATTGTCAGCGTATGGGTGTCCATCGCTGACCACCGCGCGTGTCAAGGTTGTGGGCAGCCTTGGTCCTCTGGCGAGTCGCATCTACCAGTTATTTAATTAAAAGCTAGAAAAATAACAAAAAAGGAAAACACGAAAAAAAAAAAAGATCTGGAGATGATTGTCAGCCGCGGGAAATAAAAAAACCGCGACAGTTATGAGTCAAAGCGACCCCTCCTGAGGCACGCCGGGGCTCCACGTTGCTGGATAATCTTAGTAATAGCTGAGATTACGACGCCTGAGTGAGCCTAAATGATCCTCTGAGTTAGGGATCGTGTTTTTTTACGAGAGAGAGAGAGAGAGAGAGAGAGAGAGAGAGAGAGAGAGAGAGAGAGAGAGAGTGTGTGTGTGTGTTAGTCAGTTTAAGTCCTAATAACTCATAAAACAATAATAATCATAAGCCATCCAAACATAAAGACAACTAAACCAACAACACATAAAGCTTGACGTCCATAATAAACATGCATGAAAGAGATAATTAATATTTTGACGAGTTACTTTTTTTCCTCTTCTCCTCCAAGCCTCTTACATGCCTGACACGTTAATGTATATACAATTCATATTTATAGTGAACACCATACACACACTTATTATACCAACACTATAATCCAATATCATGTATAATTTACGATTAAAAACAAAATTATATCAAAATACAATATGAAGTTTAAGTTACGAATGTTAAAGACAAAGTGTCTATAATAAGGGTATAATCTACAGAGTTAAATACAGCATATAATTCATTATTAAAATTTTAATGGTGAAAACGCTTGCCAATGTAAGGTTCGATTTATGACGGTCAATACGCCGTTACCATTAACGTTTCCAGTGTACCAGTTTCACGAATAAGACTGATGGCCCACGAATTAAAAGAGTGGAAAAGACACGGATGGCAGAGAGGGGGGGGAGGAGGAAGAGAAAGAAGGAGGGAGAGGTAGAAAGAAGGAGAGGAAGATAGGGTAGAAAGAAGGAGGAAGAATAGGTAGAAGGAAGGAGGAGGAAGAAAAGAAGGTAGAAGGAAGAGGAAGAAAGAAGAGAAGGTAGAAGGTAGGGGAAGGAAGAAGAGAAGGTAGAAAGAAGGAAGAGGAAGAGGAGGAAAAGGAAGAGGAGGAAGAAGAGGAGGATACGGTAGGGGGAGGAATAGGAAGAGGAAGGAGAAGGAGCAAAAATAAAAATGAGAAAGGGAAAGAAGATGAAGATGAAGAAGAGGGAGGCAGATGAAGAATGGGGAGGAGGAGGTGGAAGAAAGAAGAAGTGAAGGAGCAGAAGAGGAAGAACACATCGTTAAACAATTGAGTCAGTCAGACCAAGCAAAAACAAATTGGTTGGATTATAATTGTTGGTATAATTTAATAGGGTGATTCAGCGGTCCAGGGTCGTTACGCATAAATAATTAAGTCCTAGTTTATTCTTCACCTGAACGAACGACTAATGAACCAGTCATACCTCAAACTTATACCAACCATCGTCTATTACGACTTATTACAACTATATAAATAAATAAATAATGGCAGCCCGTCGAAATCGAGGATGGCCGGCCCTAGGGCCACCTAGGCGTGAATTTGTTTAAGGTGTAGAAGCTGTCGCCAACACAACAACCACACCCTGGTTTAACGAGTACTACTACTACTACCACTACTACGACTAATATTAATTACAACTACTACAACTACTACTATAATACTGCTACTACTATTACTTCTACTATGCAACTACTACTACCACCTGCTACTATAAATACTTCTACTACCATTACAACTACAGCTACTTACAATTAATACTACTACCAGTACCACCACTACTACAACTTCCTCCCCCCACAACTGTGACTCTCTACAAGCACCTACCCTCAGGTGTACAATAACCTATTATCTATCGTACAAGTTATTATTACTTAATTTAGTTTGCCTTCTTGTTTATTCTCCATGAGTTTATTCTTTGTTTATTCTTATAACATTTAAAGCTTTCATTAGTAAATTACGAGGTAGGTAGTGTGTGTGTGTGTGTGTGTGTGTGTGTGTGTGTGTGTGTGTGTGTGTGTGTGTGTGTGTTAAATGAGATGTGCTTATTAAGAATAATTATATGTGCAAATGTAACATGCAAATAACTAGACCCAAATATTCGGGTATTAATGATACGAATAAACTAAATCCACCAATGAAGAAAATATAAATTCGCAAAGAAACAAGAATACAACAATAAATAATCAACATAAATACATAAAACAAAATCCCCGAAAATAAATAAACCGCAAATAAGAATAACAAATAAACACAAAATAAAATAATTCCCCCCCAAAATATATCCCAAAACAAACAAAAACAAACAAAAACAAAACAAAAATTACACCAACATCAAAGTAAATACAGAACATAAACAAAAGCTAAGAACAAACACAGTCAACAATTAAGCTGGATGATCACATTTAATATTCCCATCGGCTGCCATCACCGTCTACCTCACCCGCTAATGACCAATAATAATAGTACGAAAATTGAATACATATAAAAACCTTTAACTAACAACTCTATTGATTACGTCTGACTTATTATTAGAGTGGGAGGAAGGGGGGAGGAGGAGGATGGGGGGGAGGGATGAAGGGGGGAGGGGAGAAAGGAGGAGGAGGGGAGACAGGAGAGAGGTGGGGGAGGAGGTGGTGGTCGGATTCAAGTCTTCCCCTCCCCTCCCCTCCCACCACTGTGTTAGCTGTACACAGTGGGTGGTCCTAGTCCGTGTTCTTTGAAACCCCTTCCCCCTTCCTTCTTACCCCACTCTACTGCTGGGTGTGCACAGTGGGTGAGTGGTCCTACCCCTGCCTCAGCTGACCCCCCTGCCACCCATGAGTGTCCCCCAGCCCCCTCTTCACCTTAAGAGAATATAACTGGTGTACCTAGCTTAACCCCCCCCCACCCCCAAGCAAGAGCAAAAATAAGTTAATAATTTCTTCTCCGACAAAAACTTTGACTGACACCCACACACACACCCACCCACATTCACGCGCACACACACACCCACATACACCCACTTAACGCCAACATCTGCGAACTGCCACAAGTCTTTGTTATGAAACTGTTCATGAACTAATCCACAAGACAAATTTATTAGTAATAAACTCTGTATTACTTCGTCCTTTCTCGACTGATTCCACAGCCTTCTCTCCCATTACCTCTACCAAGACGAGACCTTTACTAGCCTACAGGGAGGTGGTGTTGATAATTAATAGGTGGCAGTGACCAGTTTTTTGTCACGCCCGAGACACATGCAACACGTAATCAACAGTCGGGTTTTCTGTACACAACCTCAACAACTTTCAACAAGGAATTATACGTTCAAAATTCATCACTTACTTTCCCTACTTAAAACACTTCAGTGGCCCTCAGATGGTTACCAAGTTGGAAGGTTACTCCACGCAGCAAATTATTTAAAGTAGAACATAAACTAATACTAAGGAACCACGAAATATCATCTAGTATTTGCATTCAATAATATCTCGGGTAAATTACGTAATATCTTAGGTAAGCGAAAAAGATAAATACATGATCATTTTGTCTTATATTGCTAACTTAACCTCCTGAGACAAGAACAAGCTATCCGCTACTCGTAACCTTTTTCTCTAATCTATTCTCTGGTGTGCGTAAAAACAAAGCCCATAAAGATATCACAAAAATATTAGCGGGCAGAAGAATGGCAACTACGATTGTTACCACACCGACCTACTGATAATCTTTTTCGACTACGTGTTATGGTCGTAGATACAAGATGATCTTCATATCGGCAGTAACCAGAGAGATGTAACTCGTAGGTTAATAATAGTTGATGACTGGTGTGTATTTACTAACCTAGAATATGCACTTACCACCAGGTGTATAAAAGAACCACCACTTACCACCAGGTGTATAGATGAATCACCACCACTTACCACCAGGTGTATAAAAGAACCACCACTTACCACCAGGTGTATAGATGAACCACCATCACTTACCACCAGGTGTATAGATGAATCACCACCACTTACCACCAAGTGTAGAGAAGAACCACCACTTACCACCAGGTGTATAGATGAACCACCACCACTTACCACCAGGTGTAGAGAAGAGTCACCACCACTTACCACCAGGTGTAGAGAAGAAACACCACCACTTACCACCAGATGTAGAGAAAACCACCACCACTTATCAGCAGGTGTAGAGAAGAACCACCACCACTTACCACCAGGTGCACAGAAACACCACCACTTACCACCAGGTGTATAGAACCACCACTTACCACCAAAAATATGTTGAAGGGAAAAGGGGGGGGGGCGCACTTCACTCAAGTCATTAACCACCTCTGACGGCCCATAAAAAAAATCCCATGTCCTTTGCTCCCATAACCACAGAAACGTTAATGTTAAGGTAATCACAGTACGGCCACCCCACCCCCCCCTCTTCCCTTTCCCCTCCCCTTCTCCTCCTTCCCTTCCCATCCCCCCTCTGAAATTACAGACTTAAGACAGAGCCTTCCGGGACGAATAAGAAGAGGAGGAAGAGCAAGCAAGAGGAGGAGGAAGAAGAGGTAAAAAGACTAAGACTATTTTACACTTTATGATCATTATATACCACTCCGTCTAAATCACTCCCCATTACCCCCGCCACCTGTGATACCCTCATGATCCTGACATTAGCCTCTCATATCTGTACCCCACCAAAAATACATATTTTTTATCCTGTACCGAGTCAAGACAGAAATACAGATTGATAGCAGTTCTTAGACGTTTTATGCTGTATTTTTTTTGTGGGGGAGTGGCGGAGGGGGTGTGGGTGGGTGTGTGTGTGTGTGTGTGTGTGTGTGTGTGTGTGTGTGTGTAATAATAATAATAATAATAAAAATAATAATAATAATAAACAGTTTATTGAAAAAGTTTTGCAGCCTGAAGGATGAAAATATATACAGTATTAGACAAAAATTACTTACTACATACAAAGACATGGGGTAAATTAGTGGTTTAACAAAAAAATTTATGACTAAAAGGAGAAGGAATATTAATTGAACATACAAATTATTATAGTTTGCCGTTGATGGTCCGGGCTGGTCTCTTGCTATACTGTGTGAGGTCACGTAAGCCACGAGGTGCAGTAACTGGTCCGTAGATGTTGATAAAAAGGACCTCTCGTGGTCATGGAGACACCGGGTGGTGTGGTGTTCACGTGGTATAGTGATTTGTCCTCGGGTGTTGATATGAAGGACCTCACGTGGTCATGGAGACACAGGGTGGTGTGGTGTTCACGTGGTGCAGTAACTCGTCCATAGTGTTGATATGAACGACCTCACGTGGTCATGGAGACACCGTGTGGTGTGTGTGTGTTTGTTTGTTTGGAGAGATAAAACGAGCCAAAGTGTGTTTAATACTGGGTACAATTAATATCCATTGGGTTACTACGACGGACAACAATGGCGGCTTAGCAGGAAACAACATTGTTTTTGTTTTTTTAATTATTATGTTTTGTGCGTTCAAGGATAATATTAAACATGTACCAATTTATACGAGAAAAAAAAAGAAGCAGCTTAAATCACTCTATTGTTGGTTCTTGGTTGCTAAAAAGGCAAAACATTGGAGTCTTTTAACCACAAACTATTATTTTGCTTCAGATGAATATACAGTACATATTTTCCCCCAGGCACAAAACACGAAAATTCTTTGTAGTCGTCATTTTCACACCTATAAGAAAATAAATACATATACATATACTTAGGTCCATCCATAAATTAGGAGATACCGTGAGTAAAGGCCGTCATTTGTATCCCAAGACAGTGTAAAAACAGAATTTAGAGAGTACCCGGAGATAAACGTCTTACACGCATATGTGTTCAAAACTGTTGCTCGATCTTTCTTTTTTTTCTTAAACATTTCTTGTCTTAGATAGCGTGGAGGAGGAGGAGCCGCCTGGCAAAGAAGCCTACAATAATGTTTTACACACTGTCATTTTCCCGTCAGGCTCCAGACCTAACCTCCCACCGACGTCCTTCTTGCTGAAAAACACTGTGTAAATAAATATCTTACCCTGTCCAAATCTTATCACTTCCAGTTCCAAAACGTCTAAGTGAAAAATTAAACTAAACGGATTGAACACCTTGTTATAGGCTCGGATACGACAACTCCTTTCTCCTAAGCTCAGCAACTGGAAGCATAAAAGCTTTTTTTAAAAACTAATTTATATGAAACGTAAAATCTTATATTTTGTTTAACTCAAGAGATATTCTAGTACCGGATCCAGAAACCATACAAATACCTTTTAATTATCAATATACAGAGTCACCAGAAATATTTATCACAAAGGCTCTAACACACAAGACTATAAAATAGAGAAAACAAAGAGGAGCTCTAAGACAAACATCACAGTGGGCACCTCTACACAAAGTCTATATTTGATTCCTATACACTTATCTTTCAGTAAATCTTACACATTGACAACGTGTTTAAAATGTATCTAAATATTTATGTTGTGTATCCTGCCTGTGAGAGAGAGAGAGAGAGAGAGAGAGAGAGAGAGAGAGAGAGAGAGACATAAGACATTCGATTTATCCGCATGCTAATACAATAAGCTAATCTTCCCTGTAAAATTCCGTCCCGTTATAAATTACAATGGAAATTAAAGTTTTTTTTTTTCGGGTCGTAGTTAAAACGTTATTTACTCAGGTGGCGACTGGGTTATAAAATCCAAGGTAACAAGTTTATGAACACTCCGCCGAGGTCTGCATGCAACCCATTCCACTTTATGACGTTATTCCACCTGAAAAATAACAAAAGAATAAACTACTTTTAAAGGGCGGAATAAATCGCCACCAAGCAGAGAAGCGGTAACAAGAATCTCAGTAAAAACAAAAGTGAAACATAACGCATAATTATCATCTATTTTTGGCTTTATTGTATTCTGGTTAATGGAAATACACTATTGAGCAACCAGTATCCTCCCAGGGCTTGTTGTGGAACAGGAGGATTAACACAGCACAATACGACCTATATTACCGCAACAGAGAATGAATGACAACAGCAACTCCCTGTCATACCTACCCAGGTGGTTAAGGATTATTGTCTTGGTGGTTAATGTTAGATTAGTGAGATATCTTCTAGTTGTTATTGGTCAGATTTCAAATCATTAGCCTCTGTCAAAAAACGTAGTTAATGTTACGATATCGAGACATGATGACGATAAAATTGAAACACCATTAATAAAGATTTTTTGTCTCGAGATCCAAGTCGTCAATACCCCCGGTGTCGTAACTTTATCCTCTGTCGCTAAAAGAAAGAAATGGAGAAAAAATGAAAGTAACACAATGAAAAAAGCTACCAATCTTTACCACCAGATCCCTTAACCAAAGCGAGAGGTCAGGAAAAATATACAGCGGCTAAAATCACACACTGGTTTACTGAACCACCATTTCCTAATTGAAGTGCATTGAAGGAAAGTGTTTCCCGGGTCACTTGTCAAAACTCAACTGTTAACCTGAGAGAGAAGGCAAGTGGTGGGTGACTTTAACGGAGGGGGGAGGGGGTATGATGAGGGGTAAGGTGAAGGGATGAAGGGGTGGGGGTGGGGCAAAGGGCAGGGGATGGGATGGGGTGTGAAAGGGGGAGGGATGGAAGGAAGGGGAAAGAGGAGGGGGAAGAAGGGAGGGAGGAAAGAGGCAGAGTGGCCAGTCGTGGGAAGTGACTGGAGGGGTCACGTTTCCCCTGGCCCTGTGTGTGTCTTCGTGACCCAGGCCAAACGACTTTATTAAGCTTGATCAGGAAATGCGGCTGAAACCCCCTCTTGTCGATGATGACCCGAGATGCTCTCTTTGGCGTTGTCACAATGCGGCGATGGTGACCCCAGTGACCCTCAGATATTTCTCCGTCTCTCATTCGCTTATTATGTTAAAGATTCTTTTAAGCGTTTTCTTGCCTTTGCGTAAAAGTGAGAAGAAACAAAAACGTAAAACCGTGAAGGAAATGAATGCATGGTAGTGTACCTTACCCCTGCCTGAAGTTCCAGTTTCGAAATTTTTCTCCCCAGAGTGCCCAGCGCCCTCTGAGTAGTGTGTCTTGGTCATCTTAGTTTTTCACGACTTGTAGAAGAGTTTGTACAGCCTTAACACCTTAAGGAGAGACACTGCACTAGAGTGAGCTCTTACAGACAGCTGCCCCTCGCATGACATTGGCCATCGCGCTGACAATCTCACAACCTGAATACAAGTCACCATCGCTGGAACCACCAAATATGTAAATACACGCCGTCCGCAACACATGGAGTAAAAACTATCACCTTAATATAACCTTCAACCGTAGGTCAGATTAAGGGTAGACTTCATAATAACACTGCAATATACAGGACTGTACAAAGTTACATGAACGCCCTCACGTGTGTGGCTGGCGGAGCTGTACAGGCTAGCACTGTCATCGTTCGTGACCTCACACTTAACACTGAGCTTGACTCTTACCTTCCCAGTCAACTGTGTACTTCACTCTAACTCCAGAATAAAGTGCTTGCACAACCTAAATAAGGAACTGGAGCAGGTAGTCGAAAAGCTGGCTGTATAATGATTCGCTAAGGGTAAACATTCTCTTCGCCAAGTTTCAAGTAACCTCACTGATGGAAATTATAATCGACGGACTACAGGCCAACAACAAACATGCAGCAGTATATGGTGTGGTGGTGTAATCAAGGGCAGTATAAGTGTCATGATGATATAAGGTGGAGGAGGGGTAATGAACGCCGCGCGCCGCCTCAATGATGCATCCCTGAAGGGCTCCACAACACTAGCCACGCCACGCCACCAAGATGTTCTTCATTTCCCCGTCGACATAAAACCTTTCTCAATACAATTTTGTTCCGCAATGTTTCTCATGTCAGAAATATAAATGAATTTCTAGAATTCTTTGGTATGTGAAGAATATAAATACCAAAAGATTAGTGTGGAGTGATCATAGTTATTTACGTCGCTGGAGAAGAACATGGAATCTTGTTGAGAGTTTATTCAGGTAGTGTTATTATGAGCAGGTAATTTGTCCTTGGCAGTGCAACACACACACACACCACCCCCCACACACATACACCCCCCCCCCACCATACACACACACCCCACACAATAATGGATAGAGAGTAGTGATTATTTAAAGTGTTTATATCATAGTAACACTCCCGGTCTTCTGTATGCCGATGGTGTCTTTCTGTTACATGAATCAGACAGAGAGAGACAAAATAATAAATACTCAGGATAATTCAGCAACACCATGATGAGGAGATTAAACACAAATAAAAAAATATAATTTTAATGCATGACAGAGACAAAAAAGACAGACTGGTAGAAATATCCAAGTCCAGAGTTTTGTGAATTAATTAAGCTAGGATGATGTGTTAAGGATGAGGTATAAGTTGGTGATTTATATAAGGGGGGGATAATTAATCAGTGGCACTAGAGTGGAAACAGACTTTAGGAAGAGGAAGAATGAGGGGTAAGTGAGGGAAAATGTAATTCTCACATATACTGTATTAGAGGTTGGCCTTGAATTTACTCTGTGGCGGTCAACACGACTCAGGCAAACAAAATATATATTCCTTGAATGTTTTGTTTGATCTGAATAGTTATTATCAAGTCAATTGGTCACTTTCTATTTTTTACTTCTTATCTGTTGTTACTTATGTCTTAAGATTCTTGGCCCGGCCTTATGTGGAGGTGAGAGACAGAAGGTTTGCAGATAACACAGACAGCCCTAGAGGGGACAAAGCCTCCGTAAGACACTTAACATCCACAAGACATCCAACGTGTAATTGATATAAATTAATTAAAACTCTCGCTGTTGCACAAATATAGACAGTGCAGGTACTTGCCAATTAGTAAGCTATTGAGGCAGGTGAGTCTGCCTCTGCTCACAGCTAAGATATTGGTAATAAGCGTACACTTTAAACTTTACGAAATTCACCTCATGTTACATTAGTGTCTCCGAGTAGGTCGTAAATGCCATACTGGTCTGCCCTTGGGGTGAGGAGCTTCCTCTTTTACGCTTCCATTTTGGTGTTGAACATTCGAGACCTCAGTGAGCGAGACACCACGAGGACGGAACAGCGGAGCAGCAGCAGCGGTCATAGGCGGGAGGGACCTTGTAGGGGCAGCATTTTATCCGAGTCGCCAATTCTCATAACCAGACGACCATCTACACTCTACAGGCATCTGGATAACACTTTTTTTTTTAATTTGTTCCCTATTATCTTACCCTTTCTTCACCTAACACCCATCACCATCAAAGCCTCCACCACCACCACCAGTTCCATTATTACTACCTCCATCAGCACCAACACCTCCACCCGGATACTATCTCCAATACCACCACCTACCCGCCCCCCCCCACTACCATCAACCACCCACACCTCCACCACACCCACCTCTAACCCCTCCACCACCATCATCACCACCCAATACCTCCATCACCACACCCACCTCTAACCCCTCCACCACCATCATCACCACCCAACACCTCCATCACCACCCCCACCTCGTCGTCCTATCCAGGATTCGTACTTCAGTCTCGGGTCACACTGCCTGAGCCGGGTCGCTGGTTCTGGCAACAGTGTCGGTCACCTCCCACATGTTGTTTCACACTTTACTGACTTTGATTAACTTTCCCCCGTATCAAGGTGTGGCTCAGTCACCCCGATAATTTTCACTCACTCACATATTAATGCTCAAAACATGATGTAAATTTAGGAAAATTAATAATCAATTATTGTATAAAGAATTTAAACGGATAATTATAATATTATTCAAGTATTGTATTTATATAACAAATTATAAATTAATGTAATAATTATATTTTCATGTTTACAAGACTATTTCAAACTGTTAGACAGAATATAAGATACCTAAACATTCATATATTTAAACTGAATAATACTAATACTAATACTAATACTAATACTAATACTAATACTAATACTAATAATCGTCACTTAAAGCATACCTAACACTTTTTTCATCTTCCCTCAAAAAGTGTCACTCAGCGGTAACAAGAGTGTCCCAGGGATGACTGTCACTCCCGGGTCTCACACAACCACATCATCATAACTATATCAGCCCACTTTGGAAGCTAACCTCCGTAGAATTTCACATACACCCCCATGCAAAATCAGACGCTAACTGATAAAAAATAACCCACTATGAATTAAATGATGGGGGTAAAAAAAGTCCTTTACTAATTCTCAATGAATTAATATCCATCTCTGTCCTACATACAGGTAAAGTAAGAGAGAATTATGTACACAAGGTAATAAAAGCCATATTGGGGAGGAGCCATAGTGGGTAGGAACCATAGCGAGGTGCAGTGATGGTGGGGAGGAGTCATGGTGGGGAGGAGTCATTGTGGGGGAGGATCATGGTGGGTGAGGATCATGGTGGGGGAGAGGTCATGGTGGGGAGAGGTCATGGTGGGGAGAGGTCATGTGGGAGAGGTCATGGTGGGGGAGAGAGGTCATAGTGGGGAGGTCATGGTGGGGAGAGGTCATGGTGCAGAAGGATCATGCTCAGGAAGGTTCATGGTGGGAGGTCCTGGTGGGGAGGGATAATGGTGGGAGGTTCATGAGTGGGGGAGGTCATGGAGAAGATGAACCATGGCGGGAGTGATGTCATGGTGGGGAGCAGAAAGCCATGGGCAAAGGCTGATTCGACGTGAGGTTAGTTGAAGGTGGGATGAAAAGGAAAGGAAGGAAGGAAGGAAGGGAAGGAAGGAAGGAAGGAAGGAAGGAAGGAAGGAAGGAAGGAAGGAAGGAAGGAAGGAAGGAAGGAAGGAAGGAAGGAAGGGAAGGAAGGAAGGAAGGAAGGAAGGAAGGAAGGGAAGGAAGGAGGAGGAGGAGGACCTTCACTGGACGACTTGAAACTCATAAAATAAGAACCAGAAAACCTGAGTCACCTGCAGGAGGAGGGGGTGGGGGGCGTATGGGGTGAGGGAGGACAGATACCATCCACCCACACCCCTCACCTCCTCACCCCACTGAATAAAGGCTGAAGTTGGTGATGTTAAGCCGTGGGTGGAAGGACGTCATGCTAATAACTACAGTAGGTTATCCATACACCTGTGAGTCCTCTTGGTTGGCAGACAAGAATATGTGTGTGTAGAGGGAGGGGAGGGAGGGGGGACAAGGATTGTTGTGTAAGGCAGTGCAAGTTGGAAGGGAGAAGCATTCGGGGCAGGGATAATGGGCAGGAAGAAGCACCAGTGAGGTAGTGGTCAGAAAGAGGCACCAGAGTCAAAAAGGAGCACCAGGGGCAGGGGTGACTGACAGCCACCACCCAGCCGGGACACACACACTAGCGTGGCGGTAACTGCGGGGATGAGAGCCAAGCTGTGAGTCGCTGGCCGGGGAGGAGTCTTGTCGCACCCCGGGTGGCCTTTGTCAGACAGGGCGCCGTAAATTCACGCTGATGCAGGAAATTATTCGTGGGTGTATGATATGTGGGGTTCGTCTTGTCCTGGCGCTTGTACACCGTGGGTTTATGTGGCCTTTGGTTTATTATTTGAGCTGGTTTAGGGTCCAAGGTGTTTGGTTGGTTGCTCTGTGTCAGAGTTAAGGTCTTAAATAGAAGTGAAAGGGAAGGTATGTGTAAACCTGGGGCTGAGGGAGCACGTACACACACACTTGTTCTGGTAAGTGTCACATAATGTTAAAGGATAACAAGTAACAGAGAGCAGCACTTGGGGACGATTCTCAAGAGGAAATTGAGGATCTCTCTCTCTCTCTCTCTCCCCTTTTATATGAAATTTTATATTAAATGGTTTTAAAAATAAATGATTACTGCTTAGTAGTCACCTTCACATGGCCTCAAAACGTGGCTTCCTGGCCTCTTAGATTATTTGAAGGGCATTCATGAGGTAACCGGCCAGGGCACATCGTACTGACAAAAACTATGACTTCATAATCTTTGTTTACATACCTTAACGACATTACAAAATTTAAGTGACTAATAATACTGAGTTGAGAGAGAGAGAAGAATAAGCCGAATAAGGAAGCACAATATTGAAAAGAATGACATCGAATATTTAAGAACTGTTTAAATTTAAATGATTAAATGTGAATAAGTAAAGGCGTCCACCCACCCCCCTGCCTCACACACACAACAGTTTTGAATTTCGATTGAGCTATAATTTATTACTTGAAAAAAAAATAAAATAAAACTGAAAATCTATTCATTCCTCAGTAAAATTTGCAGAGAATCGTGACTCAGTTTCGCAATGAAGACTGCCGGCAAAACTTTACTAGTTGCCTTGGTGGTGTGACCTCGTCCTAACTTGTTTGGCTAATAAATTCGGGGTAATACAAGACGTGGGAATCACCTTATACACACAGCCTGTCAACGAAGCTTATCTCTGGAGCTTCAACCAAGAAACAGGCGAGTGAAGCCCAGCTAAATACTCCCCGGGAGCCGTAGTTGACACGAAAATTACCAACCTTTTTTAGCAATGATGACCTCTTGAACCTTCTCCGTGACCTCGAACTCTAATATATCCTCCTGAATATAGTACACAATAAGTCTTCATTTGGAACTTCACGAGTGTGTAAAGTTTCGTCTCCAATTCTCCGTGGTTGGTCAGGAAACTACGGGATGGACACCATGCACGGCCACACACACGCGGCCGGACCAAATAGCAATTGTGTGAATCCCCAAAAATTTCAGGGAGACTTTTCAGCTATTCCTGCACGCACTGCCCCCCCCCCGCGCCCCTCCTCTAGCTCCTCGGGCGTGCACGCATACATGCACACTCACTCATTCCATCTTACTAGGCACGCATGAACGAACAGCACATAGCGCTGGTAAACGCGGTCACACCAAAAACTATACATAAACGCGACACATTATATCGTACATAATTACTTCAGGGGTAATTGAGAAACCAAAATGACCCTTAAACTTCACACACACACACACTCACACTCACACACACACACACACACACACACACACACACACACACACACACACACACACACACACACACACACACACACACACACACACACACACACACACACACACACACACACACTCTCACACACACACACACACACACACACACACACACACACACACACACACACACACCTACCTTGTCAATGTGATACTCGGAGTGTTGAACAAGGTGGACCTGACAGGGTGAGTCAGTGCAGGTAGAGGCCTCACGGGGCAGCCCAGGATTTGTTGTGTTGATAATTACACTGACCGGGCCGGGGTGCAGCACGCAACGTAATTTATAGTATTAATCTCTATTCAATGAGGTTGTGGACGTGTTTCCAATACTGAGAACATCAAGAGGTTTTTAAACACATTAATAAAGCATTTCTGATTTGTATACTACGGAGAAATTGCCTTATTTATCTAAATGGTTTGTCTGGATACATCTTAACTTATGGATGCAGACAACAAGAGGACGTATCGACCCGGAGATAATTCATGGGTGGTCAGTCGAAAGGTGAGTTATGTCACCGGTGCCATACAGAGACACACCCCAGTGATAATGAGTGGGTAACAGGGGTGTGAGGGATGGGGGGGGGGGGAGGGTATGCAGGATGGAGGGATGAGGGGGTCCAGGGTATGGAGAATGGGGTAAGAGAGAGGGGAAGGAGTTGAAAGGTCAATATATTTTCTTCATTAGTGAAACACCAATAGAATAAGAAAACGCTGAATCATCATTTTTCTTTTCGATGTTAAACCGAAATAAATATGTTCCCACCTAAAGTATTTGACAGTACCTGATGCCTGATGACGTCACACGAGGAATGATCCCAGAACGGCTCCCATAATCATCATTTGTTATCCGACATGGACGTTAAGGTCTGTGAGTCTTGCGTTATTGTTCGTGATTATCGACACAAGAGATCTAAACTTGGTGTCGTAAGTGCAATAAAGGGAACATTTTACAAACATGTCTTACACTAAAGTTATGACACGAATATAATTGTTTATGTTGTCCATTTTTATGAATATTCGAAGCAGTAAACATTAAATAAATTGTCTGGATTTAAGATTTAAGTACAAGAACTCCTTCAGTACCACGCCTTAACCCCTTCAGTACATAATCCTCGAACCCTTGTGACTCATGATCCAGGAGCTTTATACACGGCCGTAACTCATACAAAAGTATTAGTAATACATACCAACACGCCTGTCCTTCGTCTGTCACCTTACCTGTAAGAAAAAAATATTAATTAAAATAAACATCAAAACTCATCAACAGATTAGTTCCAACAGTGCTTAATTAACCGGAGATCAATTTAACATACATAATTTACTACTTCAAAATGCTATGTTAAATATTAGATTAGTAATACATTTGTGATAAACATGAATTAAACCAATTACATATATATATATATATATATATATATATATATATATATATATATATATATATATATATATATATATATATATATATATATATATATATATATATATAAACGAAACAAATTGAAAAATCTAACAAAATTACAGAGAAAATTTTACCGTAATGAACATAAAAGTTGCTGAACGAATAACTATCATTAATGAAGCCGGAAATTACCCGTCAACATGTCATATTCTTTTCGCAACTTCAGACAAATATTTTAAAAACGACGAAGTGAGTTGTAACTTTATGTCGTGGCTTCATAACGCTATTGTCAGAGTAACACAAGTCGACACGTACACGAAATATCCATACACTTCCGGGACACTAGACATTCAACATGAACTCACTACACGGTATGACAACACACTCACTATACGGTATGACAACACACTCACAACACGTTATGATAACACACTACACGGTAAAACACACTCACTATACGGTATGATAACACACTCACTATACGGTATGATAACACACTACACGGTATGACAACACACTACACGGTAAAACACACTCACTATACGGTATGATAACACACTCACCACACTGATACGCACTCCTCAGATGACCCTACACCGATGCGTATACCTCAGACTGCACTTAACATCCCCAAGAGCATGACTAATTTATCTCTACAGTTTAACATCCTTATTATTTCACCTGGAGATAGTCAGGCACACCAAGCTACCCGGCGACCCCTCTATCTTACTTTCGTTTGTTTATGCTTCAATCTCGACATTCCCAAATACATACGTACAGGTATCAATAAGACTGAGGCACTACTCTGTCACTGATCAATGGAAATGTGGGTTTAAATCTCACCCTGAAGTTACGAGAGATAGTCAACACCACGTCAACAGGCTGAGGTGTTTACCCTTCCTGTATGTAAACTCTCAGGTAAACAGGTGCAGTGATGAGTTTTGTCCCTCTATTAAGTCATCATAGAGAACGGGTCCGGTCCCTTCCAGGCCATCTGTTCACCAGTATAATTCCCACCGGATCAACAGACTACAGCCAGTACTGCTACACCTGCTCCTGTAGTGACGCCAGGTGGGTGGGAGAGTAGGGGGGGAGGAAGGGTAGGAGAGGGAAGGAGGGAGGGTAAGGGAGGGTAGGGGAGGAAGGTTGGGAAGGTAGGATAAGGGAGGGGAGGAAGGCAGGAAGGGTATGGTAGGGAAGGGAGGGAGGGAGGGAGGGAGGTAGGTAGGGATAAGAGTGCCATGGGAGACACCTGGGCTGATGGAGATATGACGTTTCTCGTATGTTAATGGTCCTCCACACCTGGAGGACATGACTCCATAATGGTTAGTCGCCTATCATCATCATCATCATCATCACCATCGTTAGCAGTGCTATTATTATTATTATTGTTATTATTATTATTATTATTATTATTATTATTATTATTATTATTATTATTATTATTATTATTATCAGTTTTACTACCATTACCGTATTACAACTATTATCAATTTCAAATTTATAATTTTTTCATTTGAACCAAGGCGTTCAGTGATAATTAGAAATTAATAAAAAAATCGCTTTTACACGAGATCGAGTTAAAAAAAATATCAATTATCAGGTCTCAGTGACGTCATCAATAAAAAGCGTTCATCGGGCGGCCAAAAATGGTGACCATTATGACCCGCTTTGCCGCCCATCAGACCAAATTACACCTGAGGTAACGACACCAGTCCTGGAAGTCTCTCATCAGTGGCTGGGAGAAAAAATTGAAGCGTCATGGAGGAGGTGAGATGAAGGCGTTACGGAGAAGTGAGCAACCCGGAAGTATCACATATGTCAAAAAAAAGTCAAGAATACAACCCGGATGTATCAGATATATTCTAAAACCTCATAACAACCCGGATTTATCAAATTTATTGAACGCTATATAAAATAACCTTTAAGTATTCAATATATGCAACCCGGAAGTATCAGTTATATTCAAGTGAACTAAACAATATATACACAGATAACCATAAGTTTTCGTCTCTGGACAAATGTAACCAAATAAACAAACAAACAAACAAACTTAATAATAAATCGCAAAAAATATGACAAGATAAGGTGGTGTTGATGGTGAAGACGGTGATGGTGTTAATGGTGGTGGTGGCGATAATGGTGAGGCGTTTAAGGAATCTCTTCAGTACAATAAAAACATTTTCATAGAGTTTGAGGAATAAAAAAAAATATTGAAGTGTTCCAATTATTTTCCGTGCGTAATTCACTTCGGATAAATATAACGTCGGGAATCGCACCTGATATATACCTGTATACCGCTCTGAAACTAGCACATTTCATTTATTTTACGCCATCAGATTATATCATCAAGTATAATTTCTGACATGTAATAACAGCGGAGAAAAATATTATATAGTGTGTGTGTAAGTGTTGTGGTCTGGCTTTATCTCGTGGTAATAATAATAAGCAAGAGATTCTTATAAGCGTAATTCAGTTTTATTCTGAAGTGACCGAATGTTTGTCCGTCAGCGAGGAAGAGAATGAAATTATGACCGACTGGCATATAGAACCGTAGGCAAAGATAAATGATAACAATACTAATTATAATAAGAAAAAAATACTAATAATATTAAACACAACACTAACACTACTACTACTACTACTACTACTACTAATAGTAATAATAATAATAACGGGGCTAAACAGAATAACCTTGAGTGCCAATGACCTTTAAACTATAACCTGACCTTGGCACCTCTAAGGACACTCAAGCCATCATAATATACAAACACCATAAACCTTCAGTCCTTCCTGCGCAACACCTAAACACACACACACACACACACACACAGACAGACATACGGGCCCCGATGGCTGCTTTATAGGACCTGCAGACGATAGTAATAGTGATAATGACAAAATAGCAAAGAGATATTAACGACGGTAAAGGAATCGTAATAGTGAAGATGAGCAGATGAATGAGAGGAGAGGAGACGTCAGCCTTAAGATCTACCGCCGCTAAACGAGATCACTTGAAGATCTTGATGATAAGAACTACCACCTGCATCATTACCTCCCCTCCCCTCCTCCCACCTATCATCACATCACCACCCCTCCCCGAGCTGACACACACACACACACACACACACACGAAAAAGTGAGTTTCAACAATAAAAGTGTTTGTCATCTTGCTACTTAAACAATACAATTATTTCCTAATTCGTTGTAACTGTAGGACTTTTTTTTAACATAAATCAACTATATAACATTTTCCTCATCCAAACACAATCAAAGACTCTCTCTCTCTCTCTCTCTCTCTCTCCTCTTGCACCATGACCCAGTTATAGAAACCCACTTTATACCTAAAGTCTAAACACAATTCCTAGTTCTCATGCAATCCAGAGAGAGAGAGAGAGAGAGTTAATACATCACCAACAAGCGTCTATCTCTCTCTGGTTGGCTGGTGTCATCTTGGTCAATTGTGTGTGATCGTGGCCCCAGTGCTAGTCCTCACTCACACATTCACTCACCAGATGGCACCTATCACGGCCTGATGAGCGTGGGGTCTTAGTGACTCTTCCTCTAAGTGCTAGTAATTTTTCTCCCTGTCCGTATCTGATTCCCGCGTCATCCCAGCAGCCATGAGTCGTCCCGGCAGGTGAGGGTCGTGCACGAAAGCGTGGGTCGTCTTGGCAGGTGAGGGTCGTGCACGGAGGCGTGGGTCGTCTCGGCAGGTGAAGGTCGTACAGAGAGACGTGAATCGTCCCGGCAGGTGAGGGTGCTACTGGAAAGTGCGGGTCGTCTCGGCAGGTAGGGGTCGTATTAGGAGTGGGGGGTTGTAACCAAGGGATCGGGAGATCAGGAATGGGGAGGGAAAAAGTGAGGGTGGAGAAAGAAGGAAGATGGAAGGAAAGGAAGAAGATGAGACAAAAGGAGAGAAGTGAAAGGAAAGGAAGAAGGTGAGCAAAGCAAGAAGGGGAATGAAAAGAGAGAGAAAATGAAGAAAGGGGGAAGATGAAAAGAGAGAAGAGAAGTGGAAGCAAAGGATGAAGAGGAAGAAAGAGAATGAAGGGGAAGAAAAAGAATGAAGGGGAAGAAAAAGAATGAAGGGGAAGAATAAGGGTAAAGGGTAAGAATAAAAGATGAAGGGGGAGAAAAGAGAAAGAGTGAGGAAAGGAGGAAGGTGGAAGAAAAGGTGGAGGACGAGTTCACTGCGGGTGTGACGTAACTACCGTATGCCTTCAGTGAACTTCTCTCAACAATATTGATAATACTTGATGTACAAAAATTTTTCTCTCAACACGATATCATCAATGGGTTAAGTTTGTTGCTGTAGTTGTGGTTTTAATGTTCTTTAATGCATCAATAGCTAATATACTTAGCTCCACGAGTACGATGCAAATATCTTGAGTACAATGAGTTCGCTCAGTGAGTACGATACTGTACCTTAATATCCTTGAGTACGATGAAATAACTCCAAGAGTACTTAATCCGTTGAGTACCATGCTTTAACCCCTTTGAATAAGATGACCCACTCCCTTGAGTACGGTAAACTGTACTCAATTCCTCGTACTCGAGAGCTTTAAGTACCACCTCGAGCCTTAACTTTCTATACTACACAACAACTATTAAAAATCAAAGTCTTTTTTCTGAGGTTCGCCTTTAAAGTGAAACATTTTACTCCGAGTGTGATTCTATCTGCAGGTAATTTTGTTGATGCTTCACCTATTTGTCTGCAGACGTGTGTAAGAAACATCCATGTCTTTACATATGTCGGTAATTCTATGTTTATCAGCAACACGATGTTACAATACATCACTTTGCTCTGCCTTCATCCCTTTGAACATGCCGACGTGCGTTTATCCAGCCCACTAAAAGAACTATACAGTATTATATGTCCCCTATTTTGGGTCTTATTTTAATTTTTAACTATAATAATTTTGTATTCATAATAATACTAAAAAGTCCTTAAACTTGATGGTGGAGTTATTGTGGTATATTTTATGTTGTCGGTCCATGAACGTCGCCACTCACCAGCGTCAGACTTATCGCAATTATTTGTATCATATAAACTCTGTGTTTGAGTGAAAATTTTACACACCATACGGGATCTCTCTCCTCTCGTCTCCTCTCTTCTCCTCTTCTCTTCTCCTCTCTCTCTCTCGTGCAGGCTCTAAATATACACGGTCAATATCAACTAAAATAATCAAAGCATCACCCGCAGCGATTACAGTCGGTGAGAGCTGACACAACCATCTAGATTTCAGCACCAGGCAAGATTATGTTGTTCTCAACCTGACAACTTCATCCAGGCAGAGGAATAACACCTGGCCATTATACAGATATTTATCTTATATTAATAAACTCATATCTGCATTGATCAGGAAGGAGGCCATTGTCAACACCTTCTATGAACCTAAGAATGGGTAAATCTTTAGAGCTTTCCCTTGTGGTCACCATAAAAATGTACCAAATATCATGTTCCCGAGGAGATGATCTTTGTACAATGGTTTTCTGTGGCTTTACTGATGAAACAAAAAACACTGTACAAGCACCTGGCTAAAACAACACACTATAAGCTACTGGCTACCTCATTTTTTGTGTAGATATCTGATCAGAAGGAAATTGATGGGATGCCAAGGATAACCATTCAATACCTTATGGAGATGATGGTCGTGCCCCAGGTAAAGAGGCCGTGTACGTCAGGTTAATGAAGCAGATTCCATCTTGTAGTGTAACATACGAGATGCTGTAACCTTCAGGCATGTTACCTCACCAGGGGAATGTAAAAAAAAAATGAAAAAGCAGATAGTCAAAAATTGCTTTCATAAAGGCCCAATGGAGAGAACTATCTCTTCATCTTCCGATCTATCTGTTTGTCTGTGAATATCTGTGTCTGTCTGTCTCCGTTTATCTGTTCATTCTACCTCATAGTTAGGTAACATTTTTACTACCCCCCCCCCTCCCCTCAACTCCGACCTCACCTCACTTCACTTTTCTCTCATCTCTCCTCCATAAATTCCAAAACCGTTACTGTGATTCAGAAAACTACAAACTGGTAAATAAAACACGGAGTTAAGGCGAGATGTAGGGTAGGTTAGGTTAGGTTAGGTTAGGTTAGGTTAGGTTAGGTTTGGTTTGGTTAGGTTACACCGTCAAAAATGAATCATAATAAAAGCTACCTCCAGGAGCTGTCACCATAAATCTCTGAGGCATGTGAAGGCAGTACAGACACTAGACTACCTTCAGATTCCTCCCTTCCAACCTCTGTAAAGAAACACACACAAATACGCCCATAAACACACACTAACACACACATACACACGACCATATCCTTCAATTTCAAGAGTTTAAATACACAAAAATTACTTAGAGGAACTAAACAAATAAATAACAATAATAAATAAAAATATGAACCGAATGATGCATAAGAGAAACCAGATGGATCACCCAAAAA
Source organism: Homarus americanus (assembly GCF_018991925.1). NCBI lineage: Eukaryota > Metazoa > Arthropoda > Malacostraca > Decapoda > Nephropidae > Homarus > Homarus americanus. The sequence continues at coordinate 569,108 of NW_024734046.1, read as the reverse complement.
AGCCCCAGAACCAAGTGAACACGACACCTACACAATCTCAACCTAACACGTGAACCGAGTCGAAAAATTCACTGAATCATCAAAGTGAATTACAAGAGCAAACCCACAGCATCTCATGAAGCATCGACACCGTATCACTTAAAGCCTTTGACATTCTGTTCACAAAATTACACAAGATTAATAAAAAGTTTTAGACATAAAGGTTCAACAAGCGGCTTCAATCAACACAAAATGGGAATGTTTCAGAGACGATGGATAACAACACCAGCACTTCAGTCATGGAATTATCCGTTCGTCCTCATATACAAGAGCTAAGACCAACAGCTTGTATAGGAGTTAAGTGCTGTATGTCCTTACCACGGGGATGAACTCGCTTACTTTCTTGGTCCAAACAAAAGTTATCCTCTCTTTGGATATTGTTGGATATTGTTTTCATATCCTTGAAGTTATATATAGTGTGATCTTGCAACGCATTTAACTCCTAAGGAACTTCCCACGTGCCCGCTGAACCACTCCTCTGTTAACCCTTCATCATCTATATTCTCTTATTATTTTCTCTTAACCCAACATGTAGGAGGGAGAAAGGGATCATCGCTTTCGCTTTGTCTGTGTATAAATAAGATCTCTTCAACAAATAGTAACGGATTAAGAATGACACAAATCACGGCGGAGACCCTGTAGGAGGTGAAGATGTCAACAGAAACGAGGGAGGGAAGACCCCCTAGCCAGAATGACACGAACACACGAGACAACTTTTCTCTTCTAAAACAATCCAGTGTGACATATGACGCTCCTCACCTCGAAAGTAAGAGTCACTAAAGAGAAGTTACGAAGTTGCCTGTGGAGGAGGAGGAGGAACTGTGGTCTTCCTACAGTCTTTTATGAGTTCTCTGCAGACGACGCAGTGTCAAGGTGGGGGAATTTTTACACTACAGTCTATCTGCTCTTACTCCTCCTCCAGTCTTCTTCCTCCTCCTCCTCCTCCTCCTCGACCCCTCCATCCCCACCTCCAATTACTCTCTTCTCCTCCTTCAATTCCTCCTCTCTTCTTCCTTCAATTCCTCCTCTCCTCCTCCTCCAACTCATCCCTTTCCTCCTCTTCCCCTCTTTTTCTCCCTGGCGGCCCCGGCAGTTGTATACACTTGAGTATCAAACAAGGACACCCTTGTCAAAAACACCCGGAGTGTTATACCCAAACTTGGCCGGAACTCCCTTCACAAAACACATGCATCATTACACATAAAGCTGGCGACAAATAACTGACACTACAGACAGAAAACACACACACTTTTATTCAGCTCCAACACTTGTTATAATGACACACATTTTCTTGTCACTTAGAAAGCATAAGTGGGTAAAAAAAACCCTATCGTATATACATGTTGAGCGTCACTAGTTTTGTGTCCTTGTAGCAAATGTTGCTCTCTCTCTCTCTCTCTCTCTCTCTCTCTCTCTCTCTCTTTTTTGTAGAGAAGGAGGGGTGAAAGAATATTAGAGGTGGGGGAAGGAAGTTATAGTTCGGAAATTGAAGAAGTTTAGGAGGAGGTAAGAGAGGGCGGGCTGATCGACTAGCTAAGCTAATGGTGTGTTAGGGTTGTGTCATGGGTTAGTTATTGTCTGTCGGTACAGGCACTAGACATCCTACCCTGCCCCATACATGGGTGTTTTAAGGCCTTATTTCATATTCCGCCGGCCCTACTGGCGGATGGTGGTCTAGGGAGGTTGTCTATTGCCTGGCCGTATAGATCGGGGGTGGTAAAGGACCTTTTGAGGCTTGGTAACTTTTGGGGAACCATGTATGGTTGTTGTCGTTATCTGGCGGGAGTCTTTGAAGGAGTTTTTGCTCTGATCGTTCTATCTTTTGCCAGACTGTTGGCCAGGGTGTGCAGCTGCTGGTTGATGAGTTTTATTTTCAGGTCTCTATGTATCTCGGCTGTGGTTCTGGTGAAGGGGTATCTTTCACCTGTGACGAATCTTAGGGCTTCATTATGGACCACCTGTAATTTTAATATTGCTCATAGTATGAAGAGGTACTGCTGGGTAAGTTAATATCGGTATGATAAATGATGTCACCAGGCGGAGTTTTATTTTCTCAGGAAGCGCTTTAGAGCTGTATAGTTTTCTCAGCTCTCCTCTTGCCCTTTTCCTTCGCCGCCTCCTGTCACCGGCAGCCCCCCACCCACCTCGCGCAGTACGCCACTACAACAAAATTCAGCCCATAAGAGCCCGCACCGATAGATATAAGAATAGCACCATCCCATCTATTGTTAAAATAATAAACAACTCCTGATTTATGTACTGTACAGCCCTGTAAAAGTATTCAACGCATATTATATCATTATGTCTAAATCAAACGTAAGTCTGTATATTTTCAGCCACCGGCTGCAACTCTATTAATAAACCGTTTATTATTATTATTATTATGATGATGGGAGTAACCTGTCGTGAATATATGCAGGCCCAGGAGGGTGCCTTTGCTTTTGTATTCTATCTGGGCATTATTGGTTACTAATTCCTATCGCTTTTCTCGTCCACATAGGCACGACTACCTCCCTCCCTGCGTGCCAACTACCAGCCGCCGCCTCGTGTACAGTAATCAGGTAACAAAATTGTGAAACGAACACGATGACCGCGGCCCTAAGACACCGTGTTAAGTGAGTGTCCTGGGTTACTTGTGTGTCCTCGACTACCCGTAACTTCCCAATAACAACAACAACAAAATACCGACAATTAAGCAAACACAATTTCAAAATATTGAATATGACAACAAAAAGTTAATTAAAATTTTCTATATGAATAAGAAAAGAAGGAAATAAACACAATGATTATATTTCCAAATATAAAAATCATGTCCCTTCACCTACCCCCAACCCCTCACCTACCCCCAACCCCTCACCTACCCCTAACCCTTCTCCTACCCCAGCCCTCCTATCCCCTTCCCAACACCTACCCCCAGCCTTCTCATACCCCCAGCTCCTCCCCAACCCTCATCCCCTCCCTTACCCACAGCCTCAGTGAAAAATACATATAATAACTCACTCAATTAACCTTTGCCACGCTTCAAAGTAAATCCTCAAGCCGCAAATACAAGAAAATGGAAATGTGTACACAGCAACATAAACGAGCTGTCAGTATTAGATATTTACCTGCAATATATAAGCCGAAACATACTAATGATACCCAGCGTTCTACCTGGTAATAAAACACTTGTTGTGGGCAGACGCTGAGGCTTACTTACCTGTCGTCTTCAGTAATGTCTAAGTATAAAGTGAGATGGGGTTAAATAATTATGTGACCATTTATATTCTATGGCAATCCCTTGAGTACCGACTATAAATTAACCTATTGATAAGTAGAGTACACTAAAGGGGTTAAATTTTCGTGTTCCATTCAGTATACTCAGGATATTACGTTATCATACTCAATGGGTTAAATCATCATACTCAAGGGGATAAAATTATCATCATACTCAAGAAGTTAAATCATCCTACTCAAGAGGTTAAATCATTGAAATAGAAGGGTTAAATCATCTTACTTAAGGTGTTAAAATTATCCTACTAAACGGGTTAGATGATCGTACATGATAGGTTAAACATAAATGGTATACACTAATTACCACCAAGGATGACGAGTACAACACCAAGGTATACACTCCGGGAAGGTTTCAGTTATAAATATACAGAATATACAAGTAGGCTATCACTTATATTTTCTCCTATAACATATAACATTAATTGTCGGCGTCCTTCAGTAACTGTGGTGGGAGGGTGTGGTGGGAGGGTGTGAGTCAGCCAGCCAAGGTTTATCAACAAGATAATTGGGACAAATTCGCGATTTTGTGATAAACTGCCAAGTCTGTATAACTTATTCTCTTTAAGACAACACATATTCCAGCACAAGTCTTACATAAAGTAACTATGTACCAACACACACACATGTAACTTCTGAAGACTCACGCTTAATTAGGGAATTACCAGATATTGTTCACAAAACCATCTATCTTAGTTCACTTCTCTGAGATGGGTGGACGGATACTAGTCGTTATATATATATATATATATATATATATATATATATATATATATATATATATATATATATATATATATATATATATATATATATATATATATATATATATATATATATATACTTGTATCTACAGAGAGGCTGGCCACTTGATCTGGGACTGTGAGCTTCAGAGCAATGTTAGAGATACTATTTACATCTGCTGGGACTGAAGGGGTCTCTCAGTCTACTGCTCAGTGGTAGATCAGTAATGTGTGGTGTCCAGCTAAAGACTGCCTAGCTCTTCCAGGGCGAACCCACCCCGGAGCTAACTGACATTGACGTCACGAAGGATGATGAATGGGTTCAAGCTTCTAGAAGCTCCTACCAGCAGGTAGGGTCGGTATGAGTCAATTCCTCGACATGAACACCTGAATCAGTGTCAGCAGCGTTACTGAAATAGGTGTCTGGAAATGATCTCGTTAGAGCCGTGAATCATCCTTAATTGATGGTGCAAATATCAAACTAATGTGACTAATAATTTACATCAAATACTTGGAAGTCTACTAGTGATAATCAATGTACCTAGTTATCAGGTAAGAGTCATTAATTGAATAAGTAATGAGCTTCAAAGGTGATAACATCATATTGAGACATCTCTGGTGGACACACTGTTGCCAGACCGTGTACGTGACCAAAGCAGCTCCGTTTGAGCAGGCTAAATAAATGCTTACTACATGCTTGCTATGAAAGCATCTTTAACCCCTGCGTGTCAATGTAAAATGCATTATGAAAACTTATTCATCCATCGTGTGTAATACTCTGGTTGCTATACTGGTTACAAACTAAGCAATACTAAACCACACACACACACACACACACGCACACGCACGCACGCACACGCACGCACACGCACACACACGCACGCACGCACACACACACACACGCACGCACGCACACGCACGCACACGCACACACACGCACGCACGCACACACACACACTGAAAAATGCTAATCCTCTCACCGAGTTACCTTCTAAGACTTGACGATGATGACGCATTTATAAATATTCTCGCCTCAGAATATCACTCTCTACACCCGATGTAACAGAAGCTGTTAAATCTATGTGATCATTCCAGTCGTCACTGCTACCCAGAATGATATATTGACACGCTTATGACCTGTGGGAGGAGTGGCAGAGCAACGTCAGCACTTCACAGTACTAGGTGTGGTGACCTGAGGAGGAAGAGGTGTATAGTGTAGTACAGTGTGGGTGGAGGGTAAGTGAGTGAGTGAGTGGGTGGAGGGTGAGTGAGTGAGTGGGTGGAGGATGAGTGAGTGAGTAGGTGAAGGGTAAGTGAGTGAGTGGGTGGGTGGAGGGTGAATGGGTGGGTGGGTGGGTGGAGGGTGAGTGAGTGGGTGGAAGGTGCGTGAGTGGGTAGGTGTAGTGTTACCAGGGGGTGGGTAAATCAGTGTTGTTTACCGTCACCATTAATAAAACAGGAGTGTTTTTTAAGCAATATACTGTACTTACGAGAGAGTTTTGTAGAGTGACTTATGATATACAGACAGTTGTGATGTGGTGAATGAGTAACACACGGAAGAAGGAAGTGGGGTGAGCGTCTCTCTAGCTGTGAGTATCGTGGACCAACAACAGAGGTGGCAGGTTAGATATCATCCAGGTGGGTGATGTACAGTACTTCCTCCTCAGACTTGCATACCAAACACTGCCTACGAGTTGTTGTTTTATCATTATTATTATTAGTAGTAGTAGTAATATTAATAGTAATAGTAGTAGTAGTAGTAGTAGTAATATTAATAGTAGTAGTAGTAGTAGTATCATCATCACTACATCTGCAAAAACCTCCGATAAAATAGTTTCAGCGATACACACAAGTAAAATTGTTATATCCTACAACGAAAAGATGACCAGTGATAAATGGGATTGGAAAGTGAGGACAAGAGTTGAGAGAGAGGAGGAGAGGAAGGCGAGGGGGTAGGAGGAGAGTAAGGTGAGGGAGAGGAGGGAAGGGGAGGTAATCACATATGGCAGGTGTTGAGGGTGAGGGAGGCCTTAGTGCTGTGTGAAGTGAGGAGTGTATTCGACGAAGAGTGTGGGAATAGAGAGGGTGAAGGTGGGGGAGTGTAGTGGACGGGGTGAGGGTGTGGGGGGGTGGGGGGGTGAGGTGTGTTGGGGGTGGTGGTGTGTGGTGAGTGTTGTGGGTGGTGTGGGTGGAGTGTGGTGGGGTGGTTGTTGGGTGGTGGGGTAGGTGAGTGTGTGGGGTGGGGTGGTGGTGTTGTGGGTGGTGGGTAGGTGAGGTTAGGGTGGGTGATGGGTGTTGTGGGTGGTGGGGTAGGTGAGTGTTGGGGTGAGGTGATGTGCTAGGGTGGTGGGGTAGGTGAGTGTTGTGGGGTGGTGGGTGGGTGAGGTTGTGGGTGAGGTGATGGTGTTGTGGGTGGTGGGTGGGTGAGGTTAGGGGTGAGGTGATGGTGCTGTGGGTGGGGTGAGGGAGTTGTGGGTGGGTGAGGGTGCTGGGGTGGTGGGGTGGTGAGTGTTGTGGGTGAGGTGATGTGTTGTGGGTGGGGTGAGGGAGGGTGGGGTGAGGGTGTGGGTGGTTGGTGGTGGTGGGGTGAGGGTGATGTGGGTGGGGTGAGGGTGATGTGGGGTGCGGTGGGGGGTGATGTGGGTGCGGTGGGGAGCTGTGGGTGGTGGGGTGTTGGTGGTGGGGGTGTTGGGGTGGTGTGAGTGTTGTGGGTGGAGGAGGGTGTTGTGGTGTGTGTGGTGAGGGTGACATGAGTGGAGGGTAGGGTGAGTACTTTAGGTGTGGTAAGGATGACAAATAAGGACTGTAGTGGGCGGGGTGAGGGTGTAGTGGGTGGTGGGCGGGGACGAGTCAAAGAGGATGACGACAAGCGGATGGAGAGATGTGTTAATAAGTGATGAATTGTGGTGGTGGGTGGTGAGGTGTGGTAGAGGTGAAGAGACGTGGAAGTGGGTGGAGGGGCGTTTAAACCGTATAGCGTAATGTGCGCGCGCGTGCGTGTGTGTGTGTGTGTGTGTGTGTGTGTGTGTGTGTGTGTGCGTGCGTGCGTGTGTGCCAAGAATACATCTTTAAGTACATCTGAATTAGCCCCCTAAAACGTATCATGTGAATCATGTGTAGTTTCAAGACGTTGTGCCTCCACAGTGATACACTAACATAGGACACACGCAGGAAGTAATGCTGAACATATAGATATTTAGCATTACTTCCTACGTCCCTATCAACTGAAACTTTGAACGGTTTCCATCAACAGTCAATGAAGGTGTTATCAATTTGTCTTTGGGATGGAGACCACGGCCCTCAACTAGACATTTCCGGATTTTTTCTATAAATCCTTTCAGAATTTGTATTTCTCCAGAGGCCAACATCCTTTTTTGTTTCATTCATCCATTTTAATTTCTGCCTTCCCCTTGCCTTTTCACCTTCACTCTACTATTATCTCCTCGCCCTTAAACGCATGGCCAGAGTAGATCAACATACATGGTGAATTTTCATGATGTGACTTCATTATAATTTTCTTAAAAAATAAATCTCCATACAAAAGAAATAACTTAACGAATACGCCAGTGTAACAATTCTTGAATGTGCGTGTGTTCCTGGCTGCGTGTGTCCGTGGCTGCCTGTACCAACATAATCAAGTGGTCAGTACGGAAACTCCACCCTTCCATTAAGCACAACTTTTCGCCAGCAGCTCTTCACCCGAGCTTCATTGTATAAAAACTTTCTAGGGGTCCGTTACGGTAAACCGGTTTTTACAGTGGAAAACCTTCTTTACCTCACAGCGGTGTTAGAGGGGCCATCAACACATTAGTCTCGGCACGTTACTCCCCGCTACAGGTGTAACAACAGAGCCTCTGGTCACTGCTGCAGCTGTAGGAGCCACATCACACGCAGATCTAACCGTACTCAAACAACGCTTCTTGCCTGATATTTATTCCTCGCCACACCTACTTGTTAACTCGCCAGGCACGCAACCCATCTCCAGAACACCACAGCTATTAGTGCCCTCTTGGGAAACCTCCTTCAGAAAGGATTTAAATGTAAAATCGTCTGTTATTCACTGAAGGGAAACCTTGGGCATGAGAACAGGATCTGGAGCGACTCAGATCATGACACGAGACATTCCGGGTATAATCCTCACTAACGCAGAGAGGCGCTGCCATCTTGTCTAGTTTCATCATCATCACTCCGGCTGCTTGAAGGTTATCTCTGGCATCTTAAAGTGTCACCTCCTTTTAAAGCGAGACGCGTGCCATGGCTCCACCGGCCGTCTGCTGGCGGGTGATGAGGGTAAGAATGATGGTACACATGAGCCGAGCGAGTTATGGTAAGAGCCGTCAACTGAGGCTAACGCAACTATCTCTCTCCTCACACCTTCTCTCCGGTCACCCAAAACAAGACGACCTCCGGAAAAGCATCGATCATAGTTCACTTGACACAGCCTTACGAATTTCGTATATCACTTTCGCCTACAACAAAACGCAATATTTTACTTAAGGCACGCGATGTAATACCTGTACATTCGGTAGTGAGTCGTACCTTCGGCTATTGCGATTAGTGACAGTCACGTTACAGTATTCGCGGTTCAAGGAGTTTTGCATTCTCTTACGATAACTGGAGATGTAAAACTGACTCGACACACACTGCTATGCCACTACCAGGTAGAGGAGGTCACCCGTTCTAGAACTATGGGGTGTCGTTTATATATATATATATATATATATATATATATATATATATATATATATATATATATATATATATATATATATATATATATATATATATATATATATATATATATATATATATATATATACATATATCAGAACATAAGAAAATGAGGAGTCTGCAATAGGCCGGTTGGCCTGTGCATGGCAGCTCCTGTCGAGAGTTACTACCACTCTCTATCATCCCTGAATCTATCTAGCCTCCTTTTAAAACTTTCCAGCGTTCCAGCACTTACTACAAAGTTGCTAGGCTTGTTCCATTCGTCCACCACCCTATTTGTGAACCAGTTCTTTCCTATCTCCCTCCTAAGCCTAAACTTATCCAACTTCAATCCGTTGCTCCGAGTCCTATCCTGCTCGGATATTATAAGAACTTTATCTATATCCCCTTTATTGATGCCTTTCACCCACTTAAATACTTCTATCATATCTCCCCGCACTCTTCGTCTTTCTAGGGAATGCAAGTTTAGTTTTTTAACCTATCTTGATATGGTAGGTTTCTAAGTCCCGGAATCATTTTCGCCATTCTTCGCTGCACCGACTCCAGTGAATTGACATCCATTCTATAATAGGGGCACCAGAATTGAACCGCATAATCGAGGTGCGGCCTGACTAGCGCAAGATATAGTTGCAATAAGACCTCTGCACTCTTATTACTTACACTTCTAGATATAAAACCTAATACTCTGTTTGCCTTATTTCGAACATTAACGCACTGTCTTCTAGGCCGTAGGTCCGGGCTTACAAGTACCCCTAAGTCTTTTTCACAAGTTAACTTCTCTAGGTTGATGTTGTTAAGGCTGTAAACATTGACAGTATATATATATATATATATATATATATATATATATATATATATATATATATATATATATATATATATATATATATATATATATATATATATATATATAATCGCACAGGAAAAATGGAAACAATGGAGCACCTTAGCTTTCGTCTTTATTCAAGACATCTTCAGAGGCAACTGAATTACAAGGACTGAAAGCATTCGAGGTAGATGTAGGATAATTGATTAGTGGGTCTCATATTTTTTGCCTGACTTAACATGACTAGTTACTTCGCCTTGTTTTATATGCGGTGTGTTGGTGTTTGGATTAATGGATGTCATATTTTTGACCTGACCTCATGTTTTGCAAGGTCACCCTGTGTAGATAAGCCTCTCTCAGTCCTTGTAATTCAGTTGGCTCTGAAGATGTCTTGAATAAAGACGAAAGCTAAGGTGCTCCATTTTTTCCATTTTTCCTGTGCGATTATATATATATATATATATATATATATATATATATATATATATATATATATATATATATATATATATATATATATATATATATATATTTCATTAGCCTAGTGTCCTAGTGGTAGAGGTAATGTTCCTGGTCACACTCATATGATCGTGGGTTAGAGTCCTGGCGGGTGAGGTGTTATATATATATATATATATATATATATATATATATATATATATATATATATACACATATATATATATATAGCTGACACTTCACACATTAAGCCGTACATCACGTGTGGCAGTGAACATGTCTTGTTGCTTAAGTACATGCGGCTCACTTTCTGACACTCCACAGACACGTCGTCTCAGATATAAAATTCAGGAAAGCTTGGATGTGTCAGCGTGGGGTAGGAAACACTGGCCAAGTAGAGTTAGTTTAATACTGGAGAGTAACCCGAGTCCTGCTGATACATTTCCCTTACATGGTCATTGTACTGTTGTATAAAGCACCTTTGGCGTCATTACAGTTTAACAAGAAAGAAAACAAGAGCGAACGTCAAAGTAAAAACAGCAATCACACCATTCCACGAATCCCAATTTGATTAGCCAGTCGCAGTATTGACCAATTAGGCTTTATAAAATGGTCATAACTTTTAATTGCAGACAATGACACGAACTAATTGGACGCGGCATGAATCTTAATTTAACCCGGCTTAAGCGAACCCTCAGCTAGGATGGCCACCCGCTGCTGCCAGCCGGGCCACCCTTGTCACACGGCCACCACCTGGGGTCCAAGACCTTAATGACCCACAGATCATCAAGCTTCTACTCCTTCCTTATCCCTTCTGCTTCTTCATCCATCCTCCAGGTATTAAATGAATGAACTACCGGCGCTGAATTAATGCTTTATTTTTGTATTTACCAAATAACAACCTACATTATTTCCTAATCGATATCACTTAAAGTTTCCATCTAATTATTTATTGTGTCTAGTAAAAGTATTGTGCACTCGTTAAAATCTTACTGCACATATGTTGAAATATATATTAATATTATCTCCCCGAAAGAACAGAGGACACACGTGGTAATTATTTCACCACTAGTAAGACTTTAAGTAGAATATAATATTTTCTCCTCGTTCAGCGCCACCTTGGAGGCAGGAGGGGAAAGCCACACCCAGATTGGAGTCATCGCTCCAGGTATGAACCACGAGAGAATGATAATTAACACACTGGTATGGTCGACACCCGCCAGTGAGTTCAATATTTCTTTACCAGGCCAACCTAATTTTACCCCCTAATCACAGCTGACCTTTGACCTCAATCATATCTTAACAAACGTAAGAGGCTACAAGGTGTACCGGACAGTTGTGATTGAACAAGATATATTTCAACACTAATAAAACCCTTATTGCTTTGGGTTTGAATCCTGCAGGGAGAGTAGTGTTGATTATACATGTCACTCACGCTATTATGAGTACCTGAGTCGAGATGTAATCACGTAAATCTATTAAGAATTATATATATATAAATAGAACCATATCCAGAGTTTCATTAAATTCGAGATACAAACAAAGGAATCGTATGTAAAGTTGTTCAGTGAGATTTTTCTTATTTTTTCGTGCAGATGTAATGAAACTTTCTCATCTGACAAACGTAATTAATTTTTTTCTCTCCCTCCGAGGAACAAGGCCTGGGGAATAACAACACTCAACACCTTAAACCATGACCTCTACACCCAACTAACTAAAGACCGATAACACATAAAAACACCTAATAATACTGTTACTCCATCGGCCCTTAAACAAACCCCCAATTTCCTCTCTTACTTGAGCTAAAAAAAATAATAATGACGTCATAACCCAGTGGCTACCGATCTTACTATTTCTGACTTGTGTCGTTTTTTTTCCATTCACCTACTGAACTTACCTCTAAGAAAACCAAAGTCAGTGCTGCATACCAATTCCCCCGCCTTAATGACCAATTAGAGCGTGAAATTACCCAGCTTCAACGTTTACTATTCAGCCCAGGGACTCGCAGGCCACTAAGGTGTATCACTAATATAATGCATTCAACATCTGACATAACACACAGCTCTATCAATCACCATAATGACGTCATAATTACTTAATACCAAGCTTTGTTAATCATCGTGTTGCTACTACAATTATATTATATTAGGCTATATTATTTACCTTAACCCTCCAACGAAGAACAAATAATAATATCAGTTTATTCCTGTGTTAGAATGCTTCACAGGTCTGGGGTGCGCGACTCTGTAATATCGTCCATTACTATTACCACAGATGAAGGCATTATAGTACGAGTCATCTTGCTGCCCACTGACTCACCCTAGTGTTTCAAGCTGGACAATAAGAAGGTTCGTGTTAATGGCGAGTCTCTCGGGCGAACTTCTTCCCAAGGATGTACTTATACAAAGAATCATTCCGGCATGAGCTATGCATGTTTCTGACCGACGTCCTCTATTACCTTCATGTCCAGTCAAGTTTACGTTGATGAAAAAATGAGGTGGAAACAGTTACACATTAAGACATTGATGGTCTCACGCGAGGAGTCTAACCTCTTGCTGCTGGAGGAGATGAAAATGTAATCTCTGTTAGTCATTACAAAAAGTTTCACTCATTCATTACCCCCGATGATTCACACACAGCTCTGAGGACTAACAAGAGGGCAACAAAAACACTGGCAGTAGGTCAGCGGGATCTGACTTTGCAAGCTTGTGAAAACCACCTGAACCAGAGTGTGCTGGAAGGCTATAAGTAAGGGTTATCGAAATGTCTTACAATGATGTGTCGCCGTCAGTACCTGGCCGGAGTGGTGTGTGTGTGGTCCAGGGACGTCAGGGAGGCCGCCACACTAAAGGTCTCTCTCGTGACGTGTACCACCTATCGGTACCCTCGCTTCATGCGCCTCCATAATACAATCAGCCAGGTACCCCGAGTCCAAATACAAACATACAAACGACCTTCTGACAAACCCACGTGAAAAAATACGCGTCCGATTTCTTTCTAGAGCACACGGGGCAAAGTGGCCTAACTGTAACTTAATGGCAGAGAAGGAAGAGGAGAGGGCGGAGCTGGTCGGGCCGGAGGTCGACCTTGGAGGGTACGAAGGCGGTGAGGTGGTCATTAGGTCTCCGTGACGTCCAAAACAAGGTCGACCGCCTGGCTCTCCACGCTCCTGGAAACCCTTCCTTCCCGACCTTAACAGACCCGCAAAACCTGGAGTCTATTATAGGTGAACGTGACACACACACACACACACACACACACACACACACACACACACACACACACACACACACACACACACACACACACACACACACACACACACACACACACACACACACACACACACACACACACACACACACACACACACACACACACACACACACACACACACACACACACACACACACACACACACACACACACACACACACACACACACACACACACACACACACACACACACTTCGGCTACCTTCCAAGAGCAGTGTTCAACAGCTTCAGTAAGAAGCCTCCCCTATACGGGATCTCCTCAACACATAGACCGGGGAGAGGTACACGATGCGTCCTCACTACATCTTTAATCAAGGGGTGCAAATCTACAGTAACAAATAGACTACAGGGGTCCAGGGAGCGTCAGCCGCCAAGGTCAAGGAAGCGTCCGTCGCCACACAGACAAAACACACCATACTGCAAATAATAAAAAAAACTCGTTCGAGATCTTGTTGAGGTATATGTACATGATAACTCTCCTCAACATTAATTTGTTTTTATTAAAAGTTATCGTGTTCAGATGCTGCCCGGACGGACAGACGGACGGAGCAGACACCAGTAAGACTGGAACTGTGTTGCTGTCTTATATAAAAGAGAACAAGATACTTATGATTTAATATTCACGGACATTAGTTGATCTATGACACATCTTCTAACACTGTCCTTTACAACATCTGTAACTGACTACACCTGTCTGAACACTTAACTACACTTTGCAAGATCACCTGTCGTCATATTATATTATAAAAGTACAAGACTACTAAGGTCAACAAGGTAAGTGAGATCACTGACAGGTGTTAACAGTGAGGGTAGACAGTCCAGCCACAACGAAAGCACAAACAGACCCCCGAGACCTTGAGGAACTATTTCAAGACATCAGGATGAAATTATATACGATGATTTGCCAACATCAGTGCAGGGTCAACACCGCCGCCTCTCTCTTAATGGTAACGAAATAAGTCAAACCTCATTAACCAAAAAAATAAGTTATAAAAATGAGATATACTCCTGTTCTTGAATGTGTGTGCAGCCGATAGATGCAAAACTGTATTATCATCCCATTTTCAACACTTTATTATCTTAAATACAAAAGGCGTGAAAAAAGACTGAAATTTATATTTATTGTTTCGGTATACACAAATCTGTCATCCCGCATTACTACGGCTGGGAGATAATGTGATACCGTCAGAGGTGTACAAGCCATCCACTGTGAGTTACAAGACGCTAATTCCCACTCTTAAAGCCGCACGCGAACATTAAGACAATCTTACGTATTGTGATTGTACGCCTCGACCCACCCACACCAGTCAAGGCTAGACGAGTGTCAGCACGCTATCATTTTACTGCTGACGCTCCTACGTCCTCAGTAATTTCTCACCTGGTCAGTTTATTGCTGGCAGTGACATTAAAACAAGTACTGGACTATAGGGAAAAGTAGAGCAAGATGCCAAGGGGGAAGGAGGTAACGGCGTGTCACAGGGGGAGCCAGAAGCACCCAAGCTCCAGGTGGGTCCCCAGGGTTGAGACACCAAAAATGGGGCTCATAAACAGGGGAAAAAGCCTGTGTTCCTGAGTGCTCAAAATAATGAAATTACAGAGATGTGTTAAAATACTGGTGGCTACTGTTAGAAGACCTTCAAGGCTTTTGTTTATAGAGGGATAGTTGCCAGTCCTTCAATAACTCAAAATTTCTTCCAAATTATATATTTATCAATAAATGGAACACAAAGACATACATATATGCAAACATATATATATATATATATATATATATATATATATATATATTCTACTTGAGGATTTGTTCATGTCTATCGTATTAATTATAATTGTAACTGTTCATAATATAATACATTCATAACACCATCCACGCCATCTAAATATACTTTCCAGTCTCATTATCAGAAATTAATACAAATTACTCAGGCAATAATTGGACGCGTGTGTTAATAATGACAATAAAATACCTGTAGACCCTAAGTTCGTATATATGCTGTCAATTCCACTGTAGGTTGTAGGATATAATACAATACATCAAAATAATAGTCTGCTTATGGACTTGTCTGCTGTAGTTGTATGAAACATCAAATTCAAAAGACGAAACAGAATGTAAACACCTGAAAATTATTTACCTTTACAACTCTGAAAAAATGCTTCAAAGGCTAAAAAAAAAATGCACCTAATTATTAATCACGGGATGAGCTTTTCAGTCCACGAGTAATGTTAAAAATATAACACAATTAATTACCTTCTCTACCCCAATATCATAGCGCCCTTGTACTTTCACTACCCCAATACACTCAAGCGTCACCCATACCACAACCACCCCAGCCTCCATGGCCCTTCCTCCCTGTTTCACTACCCCAACCCTCCATAGCTTACCCTCCCCTACCTTCACTACCCCCCTTCCTCCATAGTGCCCTACCTTCATTGCCCCAATATCATAGCACCCTTACCTTTACTACCCCTGCCCTCCATAGCTCCACTCCCCACCTTCTACCCCCACTCATGGCCCACTCTTACCCCCAACCCTCACCAGCACAGTCCCGCCCCGCCCCACTTCCACTACTAGCTTTCCATAGCGCCCACTTACCTCAGGGTTGTCAAGTTTCTCTCTAAAACCACATTGGAAAATAGACAAATGATTTACACACCGTGAGGCAGTTTTTAATCACTGGGAACAATTGATGGCGCAGTGACAACTTCTGATTACCAACACACTTCTCGCTACTGATGGAAATGCTGCTGTAAACGTTGATTCTACAGTGGAAAAAAAATCAGTCAAACGTCTGTTTTCATTTAGCTGATAATTTAAATAAATATACTTTAAATATATTAACTCCTTATTGGCATACATACATACATACATACATACATACATACATACATACATACATACATACATACATACATAACATACATGCATTACATACATTACATACATACATACATATACATACATACAAAACTTAGGCATTTATGGAATATATGCTTTTAAACAGAGCCCATTAAACCAGGCTAAGACATTAATTTTAGCTTGTTATGTTATGTTGTTATATTAGGTTAAGTTACATTCGATTACATGACGTATTATTGTGTTATGTTATGCTTGGTTTGGTTAGGTTGTTTGGTTATTTTAGGTTTGACTAAGTTAGGTTAGGTTAAGTTACATTAGGTTAGGTTAGGTTAGGTACAGCCGTCAACCAACACCACTACCACGAGGCGGGTCCACAGTGAGGGTGTGACAGCCCAGCAGGAAGCCGTCACTCTCGTCTCTAACTCCTGGTAACGCGTGTAATGGTCCCCTGAAGAGAGTGTTACCTGTGACCAACGGTAATGTGAGGGTCTTCATCTAGTCTTAATGAGATTGTTCAATTAACTACAGCTGTTATTATTAGTGTGATGAAACATGAAACCTTTAGATAAAAAAAAACGAACAGAGGAAATGGGAAATAAGAAACTGAGATAAAAACCTAAGAGTTAGAGAGATAGAGAGTCAGAATTAGCCCCTCAAGGCCGCCTCTTGATAAGGCCAGTAATAATAATTAGACGTCACTACTTTTAGGTATCACTAAGTCACAGGCAGGTAGGTAAGTCATGTTCGTCTTCTTCTTTACTGACAAGAAAATAAATGCCCCCGCAAAAAAAATAAAACACACACAATAAAAACTCCAAGACTGTTAACCCGAGTGCGCAGTTAAAGGTCGATATTTCTCTATTATTCCCTTGAGAGTTGACAATGCAGTTAAACCAGCACCTTCGCAAGTGTTTATGAAGACTTCTTACATCACGAGATAATATGTATAACTAAGGCAAGCAGTCATGTCATCTTAACCCTTAGTGTTAGAATCATTATATATTATTATACTTCTGTGTACAGTTTCACCTTTTGTGGACTTGTGTACAAAACAAAAGGTGAACAGTAATTATTTGGGTGTATTTTTTTTTATTATTGTACACAAATACACGACAGTTTCTTTAAATCTGGTTTAACATTATGGTAAATATTACCGAGCGAGACACTAAATGACTGATGATGATGGAACGATTAACCTAGAATGAGGGTCTCTCTCTCTCTCTCTCTCTCTCTCTCTCTCTCTCTCTCTCTCTCTCTCGCACGCACGCACGCACCAACACGTGATCATCGTAACATCTTTGCTTAACACGTATCCTACCTCAAGCGTCACCACGTCTAAGCATCATCACCGTAAATAAAGGAGTATTTCACCACAACAGTCACCCACGCCATAACACACACTACTGACTCATAACACCTTATACAGTTACCCCTTAACACGGATCCTCATAGACGGTTCTGCCCAACACCATAACAGGGATCCCGTTTTCCTATATGAGGGATGAGGTAGAGAGGAGTGGGGAGAGTAAATAATTAGGGTTGTGAGAGATGAGGAGGAGCTGAATCATGAGACACAAGGCTATACTACTGAGGAAACGCACCGACCTGCTCCCTCAAGGTGCGACAAAAACTTAACCTTATTTTTTTCCCCCAAATAATTATACAACAGGTGAGGGTAGACTGATTCTCTTCACGGTAAAGTCAAACAATTTCATGTGTCAATTACTTATCTACTAACCCATTTCAATGAATAAATGTCTATATAAGTTCTCAGAAAAAACAAAACAATATTGTTCTTGTACAAATAAATAAATCCGAATATTTGTTGATACATTACTTATATTAAACTGGTCTCTTAACAGCAAACAAAACTAGAAAACATTGTCTTTAACTGTCTGGTAAATTAGCATCAATCCTATTAATATTGTTTTATTTTAACAACAGACTGAACCAAACAACTTCTTATACTCTTTATTAAAATGCAATATAAAACATTCTACATCTTAAGACGCTGAAGGCAAGAGTATTTATAACATTATTCCTAAATCTCTTCAGTGTTCAATTACCTATATCATTATTTTGTTTTGCCTATTTTAAAGCGTTTATATTATCACCATCACTCGTGTAGTCTATTATCGGCGAGTTGTGAGTGAGTGTGTCTTACTAGTGACATATAATAGGAGTGTGGATAGCTGGAGTGACTTTCAGGGATTTGGTTAGTGTCTAATTTTAAACACTTTAAGTGTTGATGATCTACACCCACCAGAGTACGATGATTTGACCCGTGAGTACGATGACTTAATACTGAGTGCGATGATTAAGTACGTTGAGTCCGAAGATTTAACCTCGAGTACGAAAATAACCCTTCAATCATTACGTAAGGCGACTGGAACGTGAACCACAATAGCTAAAGAAATATTAATACATTAGAAATCAAACAATAGAGTTTTAGATTCACTCTCTGTCAAGATGATAAATAGCTTCATTGTAGGTTATTTTTATTGTGGTGTTAAGTAAACTTGTTACGCCTGTGTGGTTAAGCATGAAGTAGGATTAATAGAGAGACAGAAAGATGTAAAAAGTAATTTGGGCGGTCCAAAGCGGCAAGGTTCTATTTCTGGTGTGTGTGTGTGTGTGTGTGTGTGTGTGTGTGTGTGTGTGTGTGTGTGTGTGTGTGTGTGTGCGTATTCGGCTCAAAGTATTGGTGTTACTATGCCAATTGTGGAACCTTTAAAGTTGGGACCTGATCAATGTAGGAAAGTTCACCTGGGTTCGTATACCTTTCGACCTGAGGTGAATATTTGGAACACTCTGGAGTCACGTAAACACTTCACAGCTGTCATGTCTGAAACTATAAGGGCATTTTGATCCCATAGACACACATGACGAAAGAGGGAATACCTCGTGTAGTCACCCATCAAAGAGCACCAACCTCTCACGCCTGAATGAACACAATGATACCAGTTGCAAGGTACCAAAAACTACACCATCACCTGCTACCTGTAGTACCCGGCAGGAATAACTCCGAATAACCGGAAAATCTATGAGTTGTATTACAGTATTTACGGATTTACCTCCGGGTCGCAATTTACAGATTTCGGGTGTAAAACAATTCGCGTGTGACAGATACTGGCAGGGATGGAAAGTCACCGCCCTGGGTAAATCAGATAATAAAAACAAATATAAAGGAAGTGTCCATGAGGAGGACGAGTTTGGGGAGAGAGAGCAGGGTTGTCGTACTCTGAGGAGACCTGATCATAGTATCTGGTGTGAACACTGAACTAAAACGCAGCTCAACATAAGAGATGTGATAGTAGTAATAAATATGCTACTACCACTACTACTACTGTGACGATGATGATGACGATATAAACACTAAAGTCAAGAAAGGGAAAAAGAACAACAACAACAAATTAACAATAACAACAATAAGCAAACACCTTCAGGCCAAAAAAAAAAAAAATAAGTAGCCCTGAAGTAGTAACCCTGATTATATATTAGATGGTATCTCACGAGGGCGGTGACGAGGGCGTTGTTAAGGGCAGTGACGAGAACGAAGGTGGGATCGGTAACGAGAAACTAGTGAGGACGAGGGAGGTACTATTAAAAAATACATTCCACCTGCACAAATAAAATACCATCACCGAATCATGGAGATGGACCCGGCCGTAATCTCTCTCTCTCTCTCTCTCTCTCTCTCTCTCTCTCTCTCTCTCTCTCTCTCTCTCTCAGGAAATCACTTTGCAGCTCTATTTTTATGGATACTGTAACACCATTCCCGGGAACATTAGCACAACATCCTTGACAAAAAGTGACACTTATAATAGTATTCGTGAGTTTGGGCTCAAATCCTCACTACACGAGATGACTTAAAGATTTATTTTACTCAATACAATATTCACCACATAAGGAATATGATATACCTGTTTTATAATACTCCTTTATGTAGGTAATTATTAATCTTCCCCCTAAAACTGTAGGAATACTCATCATATCCACAGTGGTGAAGACCTTGGCGTATCTGTTACATTTAAAACTCCTTTTTTTTGGTCAATCACCTTTTTATACACATCAGGTACATCAAGGTCTACATCAAGGTGGCAAAGTCTACATCAAGGTGGCAAGGTCTACATCAAGGTGGTAATAAGGAGTATTTCAACAGCCTTGGAGGATCTTGAAGGATATGTACTGTATGTTCCAAGGACCTGTAATCACCAACCCAGCCGTCCGTCCGTCAGTCCTTCCCTGACACCACGTCCCCCTCCTCCTGTATCACCAGCTCGGTAACGTCGCGTGAGGCACCGCAAAAAAGTGAAGAACAACACAGCGGCGGTGATCCAGTTTTTGCCTGACCATGTCATTCACTCACTCACTCTCTCTCAAGTGACGCTCGACTTAGTAAACAAACACCTAACATAACATCCTAACCTAATCTAACTTTCTAACCTAACCCCTATTTGCCTATCTTATTCTAGCCTAATCTATCGTTTACTAACCTAACCGATCCTAACTTAACCAATTCTAACCTGCCCTACACTAAGCCATCCTAACCTAAATTAACCAAACCTAAACCCGAGTGCACGGTTATGGCTTGGATAAACTTCATTGATATCCAGAAGGTATTTTGGAAATGACACCAACATTATGAGACATAACTTATGATCACTTGAAGATTCGCCTCAGCTTATCCCACCTGAAAATTAACCACCCCAATACCACTTGGGTTAGGTTAGGTTAGGTTAGGTTAGGTTAAATTAGATTAGATAAGATTATACAAGGTTAGTCTAGGTTAATTTAGATGAGGTTAGGTTTGGCTAGATTAGGGATAGAGGGAAGAGGGGGTTAATCTTCAGGTAAAACATGCTGAGGGGTGTTGAATGTTCAGGTGATTCAGAAACATAACAAAAAACAAAGCAAAAAACTAAATCCCCACTGAAGAGAATATCACCAATATCAGAAACTACTCGAAGTTTCTATCACTTTCAAGTGGCTCTGAAATTCTTAAATCAATAATCACATTACTGCGAATCTTTTCTTAGGAGACGAGTTTCTGTTCACACCGACACTCAAAACGAGAGAGAGAGAGAGAGAACCTCAAGAACAATTACCTGCAGCACCTGTCTTCACCTTTAAAAAGTAGTTATTGGATTCATAATATTATCTCCAGGTGTCAAGTGCTCGCGTGTCAAGCAAATGACTCACTGGTATTAATGTCGCTACTGATGAAGACCAAAAAAAACAATAATGATGACATCCTTGACGAGTTGATTCGCTTCCCTTTCTCAGGTTGGAGTGCTGGAAGGGGGGAGGGTGGAAAGGGGAGGTGGAAGGGGGTGGAAGGGGAGGTGGAAGGGGAGGGAGGAAGGGAGAAGGGTGGAAGGAGAGATTGGAAGGGGGAGGTGGAAGGGGAGGGTGGAAGGGGGAGGGTGGAAGGGAGGTGAAGGGAGGTGGAAGGAGGTGGAAGAGGTGGAAGAGGAGGAGAGGAGGAAGGGAAGGAGGAAGGGAGAGGTGGAAGGAAAAGGAGGAAAAGGTGGAAAAGAGAAGGTGGAAGGGGGGGCAGGTGGAAGGGAGAGGTGGAAGGGGGAGGAGGAAGGGAAGGTGGAAGGGGGAGAGAGGGTGGAAGGGGAGGAGGGTGGAAGGGGAGGGTGGAAGGGGGGAGGGTGGAGGGGAGGGTGGAAGGGGAGGGTGGAAGGAGGTGGAAAAGGGTGGAAGGGGAGAAAGGAGAAAGAAAGGGAGGAAAGGGAGGGTGGAAGGAGAGAGAGAAAAGGTGGAAGGGGGCGCAGGTGGAAGGGGGAGCCAGGTGGAAGGGAGATGGTGCAATGGGAGAGGGTGGTAGGGGAGAGATTGGAAGGGGAGTGGGTGGGGAAGGGATAGATGAATGAATGAATGAATAGATTTGATAGATAGATAGAGCAAAGGTGAGAGGGAGTAAGGTAAAGGAGAAGGAATGGAGGAAAGAGACGGAAGATGGATTTAGATTTGGAAGAACTAGGAAGAGAAAGGAAGAAAGAATAGACACAGAAAAAGACAATGAAGGGAGGGAGGGAGGGAGGGAGGGGACGCTGTCAAATGGTTGCAAGAAATCACTTAGCAATAATTTAGATCAGACTCAACTCGCTAATACTCGCCAATTAACTGTTCTTATCTGATAAATAATTTAGTTCAGGTGCTCGTAAGAGGTGATATTCCGGGGGTGGGGGGAGGGAGGGGGAGAACAGAGGTGGGGGAGGGAGGCGCGGAGGGGGAGGAGAATAGAGATGGGGAGGGGGAATGGACGTGGGGGTGGGGAAGGGGAGAACGGATGCAGGGAAAAGGGGGGAACGCAGATGAGGGGAAGAGGAGTGAGGGAGGGAGGGAGGGAAATGACCGAACGGGAACCTAATTGAACTGTTTCAGATTGCCTTCTCTGTTTTTTCTCTACATTTCCCTTTCGCCACATTCAGGTTCTTTATCCTCCTACCACAGTGCCACACCCAGGCTATAAATAGAGCCAAGACACACTGCAAGGGGCTAGTAACAGTCACACCCTGCAAGCGACAATAACAACAATGTCTCAGAGGCTATATAACACTAAGAAAGATTCCTCCCTGACGAACATAATATATACCTCCACTACACTCACGCCAGGAAGAGGTGTTAACTTACACTGGAGAGAGAGAGAATTGCTTTTGTCACCTATTAAGACCTTGAACTTTGACCTCTTGACCCCGTAAACTCAGCTGCTCTAGAGAGTAGTAGTGGTGGTTGTGAGGGGGTCATATTTTTTTTTTTAGCTCTTAGTTTAATAATGGCGACGTACACAGTAATGTACATAAAACACATGTATAGGATATATTATACAGTTCTTACTCACTCGACCTGTAGTGAATGACTCCCTCACGAGCCATCACTTCCTCCCCTTCTGTCTGTTGTGGGTGTTCATTGCACCACCTTCTACCCCAGGGACCACGAGTAGTGTTTGAGGGGAAATTCGTCTTTTTTTTCCTCTTTCTATCTCTTCCACCTTCTCTTCCCTCTTCTTTTCTTCTTCAACCTCTTCTTCCACCTCCTCTTCCACCTGCTCCCCATCCACCTCCTTCAATCACCACCACCACCACTAACCTCTGCTCCTCCTCTTCCTACAATTCTTCCACCTCCTCCTACCCTCTTCCACCTCATCACCTGCTCTCCCTCCACCTTCTTTCTCCTCCTCTTTGCGGTATTCCCGGAGGTGCAACAAGAGAGGACCACCCCGAAAAGCTTGTCATCGCTCCATAATTACGCTCGTTGGGGAACAGGTCATTGCTGTAAACTACTGCTGTTTTTGGTGACGACTAACACTCAGGCGGCACTTGTTGTGATGTGGGAGGGAGGGAGGAGGAAGGGGAAGTTGTGGTAAAGAGGAAGAGAGGCGTGGGATGGTTGTAGAAAGGAGGGAGGGAGGAAGGGAGGGATGGAAGGAGGGAGGAAGAAGGGAAGGTTGTAGGAAGGAGGAAGTTATGCTAGGAAGGTAGGTTGATGAATGTGAACTAACACCGAGGAACATTGTAGGAGGGAGGGAATGATGAAGATGGGAGATGGAAAAAAGAAAGAAGGGGGTAGGAGATGAGGAGAAATGAGGAAGAAGATGAAGAGGAAGAGGGTGAAGAAGATGAATAGAAAGGAGGAAGAAGATGATGAGAAAGGAAAAAAGAAGGAAGAAGATAAAGAGAGGGGAGAAAGGGGAGGAGGATTAAGGAATACAAAAAATAAGCGTTTGGGAAGTTTATAGGTATATGGAAAGAAAAGGCATAGGGTAAAATAAAGAAGAAGGGGAGGAAAAAGAGAAAGAGAAAGAGGAGGAAGAGTCTGTTATAACAATTGGGCTTTACTGATAATTTTTTCTTGACAGTTTTATGAAATTCACAAAAAAAGCTAAACTCATGTCATCAACCTTTCTTACAAGATAATTTCACGAACAAACAAAAAAGTACAACTGGACTGACATATCATTATATATGTGTGTGTGTATGTTTATGAAAGGGAGTTTGAAGAAGGTTTTTATGATGTTCACAGAAAAAAAATAATTGGGACATGCCTTTCCCCTTCCCCTGAGTGCAGTAATGGACACCCCGCTGTTACTGTGCTATGAAATGAATGTTACGCTGTCCTTCTGTGTTACGCTGTTACTGTGAGACAAGCTGCAAGAAAAGAGAGAGAGAGAGAGAGAGAGAGAGAGAGAGAGAGAGAGAGAGAGAGAGACTACATACAACAAAAACTATCGACTCTCAACAGCCATCATGGAGGGAGGGGGCGGGGGGACAATCGACAAAACAATGATGATATTTTTACCTAATGTGCACTATCCATCCTGCTGGGAGACACATGAAGACGAACAACCACCCTTTAAGTGCCGCCGATCACACCGTAACTCAACCCACACACGCATACGTTACCTTCCTGTGGCACAAAAAAGAAATAGGTAGAATGCCTCCTTCCCGGTACATCGTGAATTTCAATTTGAGATTCAGCGATACATAACCGGGTAATGGTAGCCCGAGGAAGGCAAGTATAGGGTGTGTGGGTGGCGCTCTGGGGTAAGGAGGGAGGATACGGAAGGGAGGGGTGGTGAGGTAAAGAGGGAGAGAGGGAGGGAGGGAGGAGGAAAGGAATGAAATTATTATTTTTTTTTGGGGGGTAAAAGGAAGAGGTATGGGAAAGAGGTATTGAAGGTGGGATGGGCATGTCTGATACGCTGTGGGAAGGGCGGTGAGGTGGGACAGAAAGGGAAAGGGAGGGGAAAATGAGATTAGGAGAAGTATGGGAAGGAGGTAGGGTACAGAAGGTGAGATACAAACTTGGGCTGGGATGAGGATGATGGATGAGCTGTAGGAGACGTAAATAAAAAAAAAACAGATAAGTGAACAAAGCCCAATGTGCACCATACACTACGGAGGCGACCTTTAAGCCAGGGGCAGTATGACAATGTAAGTGTTTCCTCGTCCTCCTCCTTCAACAAAGCGTATCGCACCACTCTCGCCCCGGCAATTACGAATGACCAATTCAGGCTTAACGAATCATAATTACAGAAGACTATCAAACAACAGCTTCTATTTACGATCATCGGGAGCCTAAGACAATGGAAGCGTATATTAGACATTCACCTTTCGTTGTTTTTATTTCAGTTTCAGTAAGGTCACCCGCGCAACGTGTTATTATTACCTGGCTGTAATAATAATGGACTCCGTGCCTCCCGACACTCCAGGACCCACCTGGAAGAAAGAACTGATGCCTGACTGTTCAGACTCAGGTCGAGATAATAAAAGAACTTGACATGAATTCATGGATGATTTAAGTTTCTGTTTACTGTGACCCAAGTCCAATTACTCTTCAACAGTGTTAGATCATCATTATGATTTCGCCAATTCCCATTTCACATCATCTTACCTCATCTTACCTCTCCTCCACCTCACCCCAACCTCTCCTCCACCTCCACCTCACCCTCACCACTCCACCTCACCACTCCACCACCTCTCGATGGGTGAAGGTCAGTTATTCGCGTCCTGCCTGCTATTACATTATCTTCCATCTATTTTTCGTGACTACAAGCGTGGCCTTAATTTCTATCATTCGTGACGGCGAGTAAAGGCATCAAATACTTTACCCAGACGATATTTTACTTCACAAGCAAGTAATATATTCGTGTTTACTCTGTGTGTGTGTGTGTGTGTGTGTCTACGAGCAGTACACCCAAACACCTAAATAAAGTCATCAATTAAGCAGTAAATTATTTCAACCTACCAGGACATTAAAACTAATTACTGTGGTCGTTGTTTTAATGTATCTAAGAACTCCTAGTGGCCAGGGTCTTTAAAGCACCGTTCACTGAGTTCGTGCACCAGACAAATACCTTCAGGCACATCCCCTCCCCCTTTCCCACACTGAGTTGAGGTAATTCACGTTTAATATACAGTATATACATATCCTTCCCTCCTTCGTCCATTATCATCATATGTTTTTTATTATGCTGCACTGAGTTTATTTTCTCCTTGACTTTTATTGTTCTATTTTTTATTATTATTATTATTGCGGTAAATTATGGAAACAAGAAATTATTTAACATTGTGTGTAAGTTTCGTCTAAGGATTTTTTCTTCTATTAATATTTTACGATTTTTATCACGTTTGCACAATACTGAAACTTTTAAGTATGGCTTTGTCTCTTCTTTCATCATTTTTCCAGCTTTTCTGATTTCCTCCTCATTCCTAAGTTTCTTATATAATTTCTTAATTTTCCTTGTCATATCTACTAAATCTCCACCCACGCATTTCAGTTCATCTAACACCATAATTTTATTTATTTTTAATTCCTCTTTATTCCCCTTTCGTCTCCACAGGCAGTAACAAAGAAAATCCCAGTTTCACATCCAGCTTCTAACAGACAGACAAACAACTTGGTGACTGTGTGTGTGTGTGGGCATTATGATCCTCTCACTACACCTGTACTTTGTTGTATCACAAATCTACCTGTAATTACCTGTATATTTATGTATGTAATTTAACGAGGTGATGTAACAGCCAGGTAGACTGAAACAGGCTGGGAACACAACTTGTGAGTGAGTGAGTGAGTGTATGAATATACGATTGTATGAGTGTGATGTGTATGTGAATGTGTATGACTATGCTGGTATTAGTCTTGGCATGGGTATAAGTGAACTTGTATGAGCGTATACATATACTGTAAATGAGTATGCAGATTTGCGTCAACGACTCCGTTAGAGTACAGTAAAGTTACACAGGTACACGAGTTATTGAACGCACCATTTATGAGGGTCTGGGTTGACGAGTGTATGATTAATGAGTAAATAAATTTCTGAGTGTATGAGACAAAGACACACGACAGTATGAGTTTCTAAATACATGAAATGAATATACGAGTGTATCAATTTACGAGTACATGATTTATGAATGTATGAGTACATTAGTTTATGAGTGGTATGAGTTATGAGTATGTGAGTAGATCAGCTTATGAGTACTGCGGGGTCATGAACACAGAGAGAAGCATACGAGTGTAATCACAGCGTCACAAATTACACCGAGCCGCCAATTATTCAACGACATGACAGAGCTTGGCGTAACTCACCTCAAAGGTATCGCGATAATTTATGGCAGGTGCGTTTAATTATAGTCTTGTTAAAAGTGGGCCAATTATCCGGGCAACAATGCGGGGCGATACAAGCCAGATATACTGTATAAGTGGGGTGGGTGGGCTCTTGTAGGCGGGTTTACTTCCACCCATTCACTTTCTTGACCAAGCTAAGCCCTAAGTTGACCTCAAGCGCCAGCCAGATCTGAAGCATCGGGTATAAGTTCGACCCCGCCCGATCTTCAGTCAAGTGTTGCCCTGCCCTGCCCAGTTCAGCCCTGTCTAGTCCGACCTTAGCTCTTCCTTGCCCTATTTCAGTATTTCCCAGCCCAAGCATAGACCTTCCCTGTTAAGTTCATCCCTATCATGCCTAATCTGAGCCTTAGCCAATCAATTTCAGCCCTACCCAACACGGCATTAGGCCTTCCCTATACCCTACCTCACCCTTACCCTACCCAACATCAACCATGCCCTACCTAACCTCACAGTCTTATACCCACCACCCCGTCTTAACACTCCAAGTCACATTCCCACTCTGAACCTGTCCATTTATGAGACAGGTACCAGTAGACGGGGAGAGGGACTAGTGGCTGGCCTTAATACCACTGAATATTACCATCGCCGCGTCACAAACATTTACCACGGCAAATCAAACTTGTTCCGTGAATTATAGCTCTGGCTGTGGGAACTTGAGATGGCCTCGATCACCAGGATATAGGACGGACGGACGGACGGACGCACGCACGCCATTGAAACACCCTTTAAGTCGTGTCCTTCCTAGAATTTATTCATTATTACATATTCCCTACACATCAGCATATCTTCCTTACTCTTTATCTCTTACTTGTACTTTATCCTATCTCCATTACACTGATCAAGTCTTGCAAATTTAAATATAAAATATGATCATACATAAAAAAATAATAATTATAATCGGTAAAAAAAAATAAAAAAATTAAAACAGCTTTAAAAAAAAATCATGCCCTACAATTTTTGGGGGAAAACAATAATAACTACAACCTTGGAAAGTCAAAACGTCTGAATATTTATTATTATAATCTTGAAAAAATAAGTCCGCCTGTAAAATATAATAAATATGATCTTTAAAAAAAATGTAAAGCAAAATTAATAATGAAAAATAAAATAAAACAAGAAATAAATACAATACTAAATGTGAGTCAGAGAGACTACATTTACCCCCAGTGGCCCCGATTCTCTTCCCTTAACCTCTCCCTGGCCAGCACACCTGAGAGATGAGTCAAGTGGCTTACAACATGATCAACTTGGTAGTATAATAATGGTCTCTATTGTTGGAGACGAGATACTTTAAGCTTTAATAAGATTACATCGGCAGTTCTACGAGGATTTCAGCCCTACATGTATACGAGGAGGTTGGCCACATGTATACAGCATGGGTAAGTCGGCTATAGGTATATAGAGTAAGGAGATCACTGAAGTATGAGTGGGTCGGTTATATGTGAGAGAGCAGCTTGGTTTATGTGTATACAAGTAATCTGGATAGTATATACAGGACGAGGAGGCAGTAAGTGAAGCAGAGGCGAGACTACCTGAAGGATGAAGACCTACCTGAGGAGGAGGAGGAGGAGGAGGAGGAGGAGGAGGAGGATCAGAGATAAAACCATCAGGCCCTGGCGGCGGTGGTGGTGGAGGAATCCTAAGGGATCTCCTGAAGGTTGGCCCAACAGCATATATCACCTTAGGATTAACTACCCTAAGGCTATCCGAGGAAGGAAATTTTAGGTTATTTTAGGTTAGGTTAGGTTAGGTTAAGGTTGTTGTTGTTGTTCAGGTGAAATAAACTGGTGGTGGGGGGGAGCAATCTTCAGGTGAACCCTGCCGAGCACCTCACCTCTTGTTTTTTCCACCAACACATCCTGTGGTGAGGTCTGGACGTGTCCTCTTTGTTCCAACGTACAATTACCAGCGTTCACTCTCAGCCTCATCTCGCAGTACATAATATAAAACCATTACAAACACCAACCAAAACACTCGTTGAACTACGAAACAGTGTAATTTGCATGGCTAACGACTTCTCCTTACATTACCCTCCATTAATACAAAAACAATTAAGTACATTTCGATTCAAAAAGAAGAAGAGGAGGAAGAAAAAACCCGGAGGAATCAAAGCAACAGACCCAACGAAAATATGCAAATCGGATGTAAATTACACAGATGGGCTGATATGTAAATGATATCAATAGTGCAATCATGTGCCATTATGTAATCTTTGGCGGCGCCCCTTCAAGACCACCAAGGATGGTATCAGTCGTGTGTGGGGGCAGCGCCGTACACCGCCATCTTCACCGCCACCTCCACACCCCGCCAGTCCACCTCCTGTTTCAATGGTCACTCTCATTAGGTACACCTGTATCTCTACTGTATATTATGGGATGGGGAATCAATTACCGGGGATTTACGTGTTGTCTGTTCGTCGAGAGAGAGAGAGAGAGAGAGAGAGAGGGGGGGGGACGCAAAATGGAAGAGGAAGAGAATAATGGAGTTGCGGTGAAGCAAAAGGCTATGAGGTAAGAGGAAAACGAAGAGGATGTGGGGAGGAGGAGGAAGAAATAAAATAAAAAATGAGAAGGACGTGGCGGCAGAGAAACAGCATGTGAAAGAAAAGAGAAAATAAATAAAAAGATTGAAAACTAGAAATAGAAAAAGACGCGAAATGTGAACTAAAATGGAAAAGGGAGGAGGAGGAAGTTAAAGAGAAGAGGGATTAAGAAGGGGACAGAAAGGAAAATAAATGATAGAGGTTAAAAAGGAAGAGGTAAATAAGAGGTGGAGGAGGAGGTACAAGAGGTACAAAAGGAGGAGATAGAAGAAGAGGGGTGGAGGGAGGGAAGAATAGAGGGAGGGAGGGAGGGAGGAAAGAGGGATTCCTCACCACCTCCACAACACACAACCTCGCCTCTAGCCGACACAGTCTTCAGCCCTCGCTAATCTCCATATAAACTACAAGTTTGTTATCGGCGGCTCATCAATGTTCTTAGAATTACTCCCACAGCCTCCCCCGCCTCGCTCAATACACACACTCAAATAAAACTGGTACTTATATACTTAACACCAGAAGTAATAATAATAATAATAATAATAATAATAATAATAATAATAACGAAAAAACACTGATTTTCTGTCAACTCAAATGTCGAGTAGTTAACAATTTCCTTATCATTTATTTTTTTTGCTGTGTTATATTTCATACAGTTAACAACATCTGTTATGTCTTGCTATCACCTTCATGCTCTTTAATTATACATCTATTATCTCTTTATTATCTCTTTTTCTTTCCATCCACTTTCAGCTTTTTCATTGTTCTTTGTCACAGTCATCAGGCTCGAGGGGATGAGTCTCTCCACCTGATACCACTAATACAAAAATAACAAGACCATAAACTCCCTTTTAATTTCACCTACACTTCTCCTTCTCCATAATAAACATAAACTATTAAACTTAACTACTACTTTCACATCCAAGACGTAAGAACAAAAAAACAAAAATAATATCATTCACATAAGGCGTAGAATTTTTTTCATATCGTTAATGTATGCAAGACTGTGTAGGGGTACCTTAATGCTGCCATAAGCCCGTGTAAGCTGTTCATGGTAGCAATTACTCCTTTAATTTAATGCTCCTCTATAAAAATAACTTCATTCACCACCCCTGGGGAAGACTCCTCTGCCTCCATCTCATTTATATTCAAATCTGCCATATATGTTATTCATCACACTACTTGTAAGCAATCTACACTGTACCAATAATTCAGAACACCTCAGATTACTATCAAGCGGGAGTTACAGGAGCAAGAACTCAGGAAAACGGAGTAAATTAATAGACTTTGAATTATACCGTAAGATATCAAAGATGTTGGTGCGCCTAGACCTGTTAGATTCACAAAAGATCCTACGATTGAATATTTCTCCTTCGTGATGACTATGAATGCACCTAAACTAGTTAACATAACCTATAGCACGGAAAGAACTTCCAAATATGGTATCAAAATCACACTGAGATTAAACCTTAATTAGATACGTTTAGTTATCACCAGGTAAGAGACAACTGTGCTTATTTTGTGTTAAAGTGATCATATCAGGTTAAGGTAGATTCTCAGTGTAATAATTTCCACGTTATCTCACCCAGACACCCACCCAGCAGTTAGTTGCAGCCTCACACAGCTCCAGTTACGAGGAAGGAAGATTCACCGTCCGAACCTTTGTGAACCTGGTGCTGTTATGAGAGCAATCAGCTGATGGTAATAATATCCCCACGACAGATAATGATATGCGGGAGACTAAGGCATAGGTCCCGGCCAACAATAAGAGATATATTATGTTCAGCAGTCATTATGAGAACCACAGGGCCGGGGGTTGTGCCTAATGACCATGATTATCTGTATGTATGATGGGAATAAAATAAATGAGAGAGAGAGAGAGAGAGAGAGAGAGAGAGAGAGAGAGCAAAATCAGAAACCAGATTAAATAAAATAACATGTAAGCAGAAAAACAGAACAAATACAACAAGGAGACGTACAATAAAGTAAATGTTCAAATGAAGAAGAAGAAGAAGAAGAATATGAAGAAGAATATGAAGAAGAATAAGAAGAAGAGAGGGGTACATCCTTCATGTGGGTGTTGTCATGTTCATCACTGCCCCCCAAAAAGATTACAATGACTTACCAATGAGGATGTTCAGAATAAGGCCACGATCTGCTATGTTCAGATTATCTTTCCACGAGATCTGACACCACCACCAGTGCAATGTTTTCATGGCTTCTTAATACTAACTAACTATGCTTTTAACTATTGTCAAACTCATTTTCAACACTTAACACACAAAAAAGACAAATCTCGATCGTGTCAGGCTATTCCCTAAATATTCAGAAAAGACATAATTTATATAAGACTTTACAACGTGGATCTAACTTGTCATCGCACAATGTTGATAAATATCGTTCAAATTACACAGAGAAAATCCTAAAATAGAGATCCAGGAGTTGTAATGGATTATGGAAAAACCAGAACCACGTCAGAACAGAGAACCTGCTTGTTGCTCCACTCAGTCCTTCTCTACTTGAAAGGTTCTTGGACATGAATAAAACATTCTTCAAATTTCTATCATATTACCGTAAAGAAGTTTTCGTAAGGTAGTTATGAGGGAAAAGTTTAAAGTAAGAAGTAAGATAACAGAACCACAAGAAAAAGTGTGTACGTTACATCCACGACTCAAGACAGTGTTTCAAGTCCAATACGATGGTTCCTATACACGCCAAGTCTTAAGCCTTTGAGTACGATGACTTTAAGCACCACAGAGGAATGAATAAATTTAAGTGTTTTCTTCTTTATGGCTTTTATTTGGGTAAACTCTGACTTCATTTGGATTCACCTAAGTAAACAATAATTCATCTGATATAATCACAGTTGAGTTCAGTTGAGTAATTACCATATTTATACAAGAAGACTTAAAATAACAATTACATATATAAAAAACAATGTCAGTTCAGCATCAGTGTTTAAGACTTACATCACTTAAAGATTTAATCCTCGAGGCCTCATGAATACACCCTCAGCCACTACCCATACTAGTAATTCATATATAGTAGAGATGCCCCTTCTATGTAACACGTTAATAACAGGTGTTCTTGTAGACACCCCCACTAGAATAAAGGTCTCCAAGTCTCGTCCACCATATTTCTATTATATTTCGTGTAAAGGTGTCTAAAGTCTCCTACCCCCAGGCACCATCCTTCACCAACCTCCCTCCATTATATCCTGGTCATATATCACCTGACTTCCACTTTTCCTGGGGTTCGGAAAGACTATCAAGGATGTCATCACCCAGCAGGACCCAATACACACACACACACACACACACACACACACACATTACGCTGAGTCAGATATCCACAACCAAAACTACCGGTCGCTGTCCACTCTATGACCAATTTACTGCCGACGATGGCGCCATTTCGCCTGCTGGGGGTGGCGGGCGAGCACTTGAAACCCCAGCAGATCAAACTGGCTTCATTTTTCCAGTACTTCCCCCGTGTTGCAGGCGGTACTTAACAATAACAACAACTCGTTACGGTGTGAAGTATCGTTGCTCGTTCTCGAAAACTGGATCCATATTTCGCGCGACTGCATTCATTTCCGTGTGAATTGCTGCACCACGCTGTTATTACACATCCGGGTTTCTTTTTTCTTCTCATTTTTCCTCCTCCTTCTACCAGGCAGCCCTAGACAAGGACGTACTCAATTTCCAGGATGATTCTTTCTTCTGGACGGAAAAAGATGTGTCGTACTGTATGTTGCGTTGGTTTTTTTATTCATGTCAGACACGACTCTCCAATAGCCCTCAACACGACCACGCGCAGGTAGATGAAACACCGGAAAATGTTGAAGAAAAAAAAAATGACTCGGTGTAATGTTTTACTTATATTCTCTGCCATTATCATCATTACATCAGTCATTATCACTATTATGTCTATTATCGCGATTCATATTCTTGTTATAAATGCAATTGTAGGTTATATAACGAGTTAATATTATCATCAATGCTAAACTATTGTCTCTTAACATTATATATGGCTCTTAATGCGAATCCTCAGTGCACAAAAAAAAAAAACAATTACTAAAACTCCCAGCATTCTTTCCACTTCAAACTTCAACGCTGAACACTGAACTCCTTATCCATACTTACTCATGGGTGTACATCGTAAGAAATTATATACATTTTTCTTTGCCGATCATAATAAATTACCTTGATAAATATTGTCTATCAAAACAGCGATGCATAAATTTTAAAAGCCGTCAACCCCAGGAATACAGACGCCTCCATCTTGAGCTGAACAATCGTTTTTCAATCAGTACTCCGGTAAAGAATTGAAACATTGCAAATGCAACGTGATAAAAGTGGATAAAATTACATTTCTGAGTGATTTTAAAATACAGGTATATCTTGTCTTTTTTCAAGAGGTGGTTCAGCGGACAGGAATGATACACCGCAAATTTAACTTAAAAAGCGAGTAGATAAAATCTCAGGTTGTGAATTCAGGTGAAGGATGGCAGAAACGAGCACCAACGAACGTGATGTTACTAAAAGTGTAACGCAAGAATACCATAAGCGGGAGTGTCGTGTCTGTCTGTCAGTGTTGAAACTTAACACCGTGTTGCAAGTTCTCCTCCAAGTTTCGAATCCAGGAAATCGCGATTCACGACGACGGTGTGTACGTTGGCATTACAAAACCTGCTGTGACCGAGGTGCTTGGTGCCCTCCTTAGTGACCAGGAATGGACCAAGTTCTTTATGCACAACTTGAGAGATATCTGCATCAATAAGAAAGAACTTGTGTATTTGGCTCCGAGCTATCTTGGAACCAGAAGTGGAGCCATTGTATACACAAACATATTATACATATGTTCTTCTTGAATTATTTCACGAGTTACTGCTTAAAAAACACTGAATCCAATACATGAACACAAACATAAAAACATATACAACTTATTAATAGTTTTCAACAAAAGCAAAAAAAAAAAAGCTGACCTATTCGATTATATTTGCATACAAACACAAAACACACACCTCACTCAAATCCGTTCATCACTCGTGTCATATATAAAATATGTACAATCACTGCGATGCCATTCTGACCAAGATTAGACACTACCTTAAGAGTGGATGAAGACATTACAGTAAAGACCAGACACTTAACACGGGAGGACAATTAAGGCATTAACTCTCCGTAAGGGGAACACATGAAATCTCGACTAAAATAGCGACCGAAACGACATTCCCCCCACAATAATAGTCACCTGTGTGTGTGGTAATGAGCAGGTACACAGATGGCACATACCATAAACATCTGCCCAAGATCGATCCTCCTCGATCTGTCGCCCCTCCCAGGCGGGGCACCGACTACCCATCCTATACTTGGGGAGGGTAATCAAGAACACTCGCCACGCCACTATAATTTCTGCGTCTTATCAGTCAGCAACGATTGATCTAAATTACCTTTGTGCTCGCATAAATTACCTCACATCTGATGTTAACTGATACAGGTGCAGGTGAGAAAGGAGGAGGAGGGAGGCGAAGAGGAGAAAGAAGACGGCGAGAGGGGGGGAGTAGGGGAAGAGGGGAGGAGGAAGTAAGCAGGGAGGAGGAAGTAGGCAAAGAGGTGGAGGAAGAGGAGGAAAGGGAGGAAGTAGAAAAAGTGGAGGAATAGTAGGAAAACGAAGAAGGGGCTGGGAGGGGGTTATACAATGTTCCTTAAATTACTGAGTGATGTTTGTCTTGTGTCTCAAAGGAGGATAAACCATAAGAGACGTAGTATGGGAGTGGTTGAAGGGATTGGTTGAAGGGGCTGGTTGAAGGGATTGGTTGAAGGGGCTGGTTGAAGGGATTGGTTGAAGGGGTGGTTGAAGGGATTGGTTGAAGGGGTTGGTTGAACGGATAGTTGAGACGTGTAGATCGATACTTCGTTCTTTGTGATAATAATTTCAAGTGGGAATCAAAGTTTCCTCGTCCGGCTCAAGGCTCTGGCGTGAATCTCAAGCCTCTTACGTGCAACTCAAAAGGACCGACGTGTTGTTCGAAATATGGGAGACGTTGCTCAAGACGGCGACGTGTAAGTAAAGTTGCTGCTGACAGGTTACGAGAAGCTCCCGACGTCTTCCTTCAAGCTCATACAATATAAATGTACAACTGAGCGTGGGACTGAAGACTGCATCGGGTGAGTTACGTCTCTGGCGTGTGACATAACGTCACGAGTGATACGTGAGTTTGATAACAGCAACCCCAGTATACATGTCCAGACACACCCAAGTCTCCCCTCAAGGAGCTCAACACCTTCTATTAAAAATCACTTCAACCTTCAACCATCGTCAATTTAATTATTACAAAATCACAAACAACCGCACCAGGTATTACAGGTATTGGCAAAGATTTGTTTCTTGATTATATATCCTCTCGTATTCTGTCAGCTACGTCAGGTGAATCTCCCAGCACCCAGGTAACGGGTCTGTTGTTGAATGTAAGGCCGTCCGGTGTTCTCCTAGCGTGAGGGTGAGGAGGAGGAAGGTGAAAAGGGAGGAGGGGGGGGAGGAAGGTGTCTGCTGTTAAGCGTTAAGGTGGGACAAGTAATCGACACATAACGTAAGGTTTGGGTGGAGGAGGAAGAGGAGGGGGAAGGTGATGTATTACACAGGCTCAGGAACAGGTCGTGGGAGGCAGCGTGTCAAGGAGAGGAAGGTTATGTTCCTTGATGATTGTGTGGACAGTGAGAGGGGATGATGAGTATAAGGGGAGTATCAAGGTATGAGTGAGAGGGGATGATGAGTATAAGGGGAGTATCAAGGTATGAGTGAGAGGGGATGATGAGTATAAGGAGTATCAAGGTAAGAGTGAGAGGGGATGATGAGTATAAGGGGAGTATCAAGGTATGAGTGAGAGGGGATAATGAGTATAAAGAGTATCAAGGTATGAGTGAGAGGGGATGATAAGTATAAGGAGAGTATCAAGGTATAAGGAAAGTAACCATTAAGTTAAACGAGAATATTGAATAATGAAAAAGAATGAATAGTGATTATTTTTGGGGGTCAAAAGTGAGAAAGAAAAACGAAGAAAAAATCAAATAGACTCATCATCTTTATTCTTATTTACTGATTAACTGCGATGATTAATAAGCTGTTCTGTCTTATAGTATGACCCACCTTTACGAAATCTCGCCCGCCGTCTTGTACTCCGCCTACCTGTTGTTCCTTTTACTATTCCCAGGTGTATCGTATCTTCCTCCTACGTTATCCGAGACACATGTAAAAGGTCAATACCCACGTACCCACACACGCATGACTATCAGGTCTTAAAGGTGTTATAGTAAAGTAGATTAGATTAATATTGTGGTTTAGTCTCACATTCTCTACTATTTCTTGTGTTAAAATTCAAATATATATATCTCTCTCATCTACAGTATACCGCACTTCCACCGCCTATTAAACATTTCAAATACAAATTTCTATCTTTTTTTTTACACACATTAGAAAATTACATCTTGCCACACCAACCGCCATATTTCATCCAACGCGTCTCTAAAGCAACTCAACAAAAGTTTTCTGCAACATTTCTCATGCAAATTACATTCTGCAATATCGCTCTGCTTATCTCCGAGAGAAAAATATCATCTTGGTTAATGCCAGTGTGGCGGGGAGCGTCATTATTCACGGGTAATCTCGCGACAATAATATCTCTCACCTGAGAGGATCAACTTGCTCGGCTAGATTGGAAGTGAGCCACAAGGAGGAGTAGTGGTCACGGGGGCTGGGGACTACAGGGCTGGGGGACTACAGGGCTGGGTTATTACGAGGCTAAGTGACTACTAGGTTGAGTGACCAGAGGGCTGGATAACAAAGGCGATAGGGGGATGGGTGACTAAGGGGATGGGTAACTAAGGGGATGGGTGACTAAGGGGATGGGTGACTAGAGGGTTCAGTAAGTAAAGGGATGGGTGACTACAGGACTGGGTGACTAAGGGGCTGGATGATTACGAGGGCTGGGTGACCACAGGACTGGGTGACGAAGGGGCTGGATGATTACGGGGGCTGGGTGACCACAGGACTGGGTGACTAGAGGGCTGAATAACTAGGGGCTGGGTAACTACGGGGCTGAGTAACTATGGGGCTGGATGATTACAACAGGGCTGGGTGATCTTGGGGTTTGAGGATACCACAAAATACAGATTTCGAATAGGTAGTAATCATTGACTTTAACCCCTTGATTACAATGCTCATCCCTTAAGTACAATGAAGCATCCCATCCACTATAAATATCTCTCCACGAGTACAATAAATTCATCCCTTGAGTACGTTATCTCGACCGACTGAATATGAAAAAAGAAAATAAATGACATCCTTTTCATGAGCTTAAAACACATTGTACTCAGGAGGTAAAAAAAAAAATCTCCCATTGTTTCACTCCTAAATCATCCTCAGTGAAGGTGTAACTCATCCTAACGTATATATATATATATATATATATATATATATAAAAGAAAAAATCCATTAAAACAAATCTTTATAATCGAGGAAAAGGAGAAAACTTTTACTTCATTACGTCGGTTGGAAACTGGAACGGACGAACGTAAATTCTGAATCTCTCGGGTAAACATGAGAATCTGCAACTCATTTTCCTTCGCATTAAAATGGGAACCAGTTTTCATCGACAACTTTTTAGCTCATCAGTCTTCATCTTAACCTATCAGGAGAGAGGAGAGGAGAGGGAGAGGAGGAGAGGGGAGAGGAGAGGAGGGGAGGGGAGGAGGGGAGGGGAGAGGGAGGAGAGGAGAGGAGAGGGGAGGGAGGGAGGGGAGGGGAGGGGAGGAGAGGAGAAGAGAGGAGAGAGAGGAGGGGAGGAGGGGAGGGGAGGGGAGGGGAGGGGAGGGGAGGGGAGGGGAGGGGAGAGGAGGAGAGGGAGAGGAGGAGAGAGGAGAGGAGAGGAGAGGAGGGAGGAGGATCTATACACTGGCTTTGTGATTTATTGGACACAGTAAATGGTTCTTTGTTCTAGAGGACGGAGGAGAGTGAGGAGGGGAGGGGGGCTGTGACTCTTGCTATGGAACGGTGTCATACAGGATGGGAGAGTTCGTGTATAGTTTACCTACACTACACCTATGCGTTCAGGCATCCCATGAAGACTTCCGCTTAATCTTGAGTCCGCTCCCAACCCGCTGAGTACAGTGATTTAACCCATTGGATAGGATACCTTAACCCCCTTTGAGTGTACAGTACCTTAACCCCCTTGAATGACGATGCCTTAACCCATTAAATACACTGAACAATTTCATTTATTAAGATAGCATCGTACTCAAAAGGTTAAAGGATTACCACACATTTGTTTGGTCTGTTTCTTGACACTGAAGTCTCTAATTTTCACCGACAATTGCAATTTTTTAAGACGTTCAACTCGAAACAAGAAAATTTTAAAATTAACTTTACTATTATCTACGCATGTATCCATCATCTATGAGCTACAAGTATATTCCCTACCGTGTATACCAAACCACATAAATTTACGAGTTTGTTAAGCTTGTCTACACTCCTGTTCATCTCTTGTTACAGAATCAGTCGGCACATTTCGTCTACACTTTTAAGGACATACACGACACCAGTCACACGGTGGAACATCATCTACTCTGAGTCCACAACACAGCACTGTAAGCCACTAGCCAGGTAATGAACTGCTGCTACGACCCACGCCTGTGTATAATGGCTACCTGGTCACACCTGACGAGATAAATGGAGCAGCGGGAGAGATAGTGATTAATTAAGTCCCAACACACTTATGCAGAGATATTTATCAATTTTTTACCTGTCTGTCTGAGGTACTGGTTTACCGACTACCAGGTACAAAGACGGTCCCTTTAAATGAATGGGTCGTTTACAAAGGTATTTCCGATTATTTATGACACAAGACGTCCAAGAAAATCATGTCATCCATAGCCCCAGGCGACCCACTACGACCCTCCCACACTTAACTCTCAATCATCTAATTCCATAAAAGCCACCTGAGCTGAACCAATACACGGGCGTTCTTAAACGTCGTCGTTAAGCCCCCCGTTAATCCCCAGTAGGCAACCATCTCGCCCCATAACACGCCTCATTTACATAACTGGTAGCTGGACAAGAGTTAACACTTTCAGCTCACTATTCACTCCTTACACGCGGTGAGTAAGACGAGTAATTAAATTAGTTCAAGACCACACAACAAAAAGTGGGTCACACGTTAGCCATGGACGAGGCCCGAGGGGGGAGGGGTGGGGGGGTCACGAAAAGGAGGACCAACCAGCAATTCACAGTTGTGGGAAGTGGGGAGGAGGGGGGTGAAGTGTGATGAGCAAGACCAGACAAGGTATCAAGGGGTGATGGGGCACGAGAGACAGGATGCAAGGAGGTGCCCAATACACTAGCCACCCCAAGCAGGGCAAATCTGTAACGCTTTGAGAGAGAGAGAGAGAGAGAGAGAGAGAGAGAGAGAGAGAGAGAGAGAGAGAGAGAGAGAGAGAGAGAGAGAGAGAGAGAGCTTACGGGATTAAAAAAGAGAGGTGATACATGAATAAATAAGAAGAAAGTTAATACAGTATACCAGTGTCAGCACAGCGGGGGGTTTAACAAGACATCACAGAGGGGAAAAAATATGAGGTGGTATACCAAAAATAACATACAGGAATATTTGAGGAGGAAGTATATCATAGATAGATAGGAAGGAAATGCGGTCAGTTATACTCAGGAGATCACAATAAGAGACAGAACGTGAAGGAGTTAAACCACTGTCAGAGAGAACGCAAGGTGTCTGCTCTATGAATCCTGCAGGGAAGTGGAGGATATTCCGGCCACGTAGGAGGGGATGAAGGTGCTATACCATTCTGGGCTTGAGTGACACCTGCAGGCCAGGATACTGGAACAGTGCCAGAGATGTTGAAAGACTTGTGTCATGAGGGAATGTTTTGGCGGGGGGACTCTCAAGAAACAACTGAAGCACAAGTTAAATATGTCCCGATAAAAAACAATTCCTTCCTTCCGCACGCACACACACACGCACGCGCACACACACGCACGCGCACACACACACACACACACACACACACACACACACAC
The DNA here is from genome assembly GCF_018991925.1 of Homarus americanus. Classification (NCBI taxonomy): domain Eukaryota; kingdom Metazoa; phylum Arthropoda; class Malacostraca; order Decapoda; family Nephropidae; genus Homarus; species Homarus americanus. The sequence goes on along the minus strand of NW_024734046.1, from coordinate 528,141 downwards.
ACACACACACACACACACACACACACACACACACACACACACACACACACACACACACACACACACGCACACACACACACACACACACGCACACACAAAAGCACGAATACAGGTATGCATGTGTTTTTGTGCACGTTTTTACGTGTGAAAAGCGTGTACATATGTTTAACATTCATTCTAAGGTCTTGACATTATTCATTCTGGAATCACTTAGACAGAATCTACTGCAAAAATTCTCACAAACTCTCGCAAACTCTCGTAATCTCTCGCAAATATCTCGTAAGCAACCATTAACACAGAGGCTCCCACACCCACCTACCCACTCCTCCATCTTGACTTAATCAATTCACACAAAAAAAAAAAACGTTAAAATCCATAAAAGAGAAACTCAACACAGGTGGAGGTGTGTCTAGGAGGGAGGGAGGGAAGGAGGGAGGGAGGGAGGGCTACTACTGTATTACCATACACGACGCATCCTCCACCCATCCCTCCAGCTTCCCTAACCTTCCTGGCCTGTTTACTCTTCATCAATTATATTCCAGGCGTCCTCTCCACTTATCTCCTCGTCACGGTGTGTGTGTGTGTGTGTGTGTGTGTGTGTGTGTGCGTTTTACCCAGAGAGTTGCATGAAAGAAAGATTAGTGATGGGGGTGAGTGTTCAGGGTTATCTCTCTCTACCTCTCTCGCATATCCTGGTTCAGTCACTAGAGTGACACACACACACACACACACTTACTCTAATGCACCACATATTTATGTTTTCCTTACTCAGACAACGTGTATGTTTATGCTTGAGGGCAGAGACGGTTGTATTACAGTGAGTGCTGGGAGGAGAGGGCAGGGGAGGCAAGGGAGGGGTGTCACACAGTGTCCAAGACGCCGGTGGGAGGCAGAGGAGCGTGTGCTGGGAATATTTCTTAATGGGACCACGTGTCCAGAATACAACTCTGGAAATATCATGTGTGCGAGAGTTTTTAGTTGTCGGTGTCCTGGAATTCAAACAAAGAAGGAGGAGGAGGAGGAGGAACATCTGTATAGTGGTAAATACTGAGATATCCAAAGTATTGTTACGTTCTGGAGTTATAACGAGTACAAGATTCTCAAAGGTTCTTAAGTTAGCATTTTTCCTCCTTAACTCGGGAGCAAAAGTTACAGTCGCGATACAAGTCTCTGTAATTTCATTGTTATTTTGACCTGCCACTGCTTTTACGTCGTAGCTTAAAATGAGCCAGTTTGCTGCATTCTCACGTCTCCAATAAGAGGGAGGGGGAAGAGGGTAGGGATGGGAAGAAGGAAGGGAGTAGAGAGGGGAAGAAGGAAGGGGAAGGGAGAAGGGGAGCAAGGGAAGGGAAGGGAGAAGAAGGGAAGAGGGAGGGAAGGGAAGAAGGAAGTAGGGAGGGGGAGGGGGAGGGGGGAGGGGAAGGGAGGGGAGGGGAGGGAGGAGGAAGAGGGGAGGGGAGGGGAGGAGGAGGAAGAGGAGGATGAAATAGAAGGAGGAAGGAAAGGAGGAAGGAAGGAGAGGAAGAAAGAAAGGAGGGAGGTAGGAGGAGGAGGGAGGATGGAGAGGAAGAAGGAAAGGGGAGGGAGGAAGGAGGGAGGAGGGAGAGGAGGAAGGAGAGGAAGAAGGAAAGGAGGGAGGGAGGGGAGGGAGGGAGGAAGGAAATATAACGTAAGGACCTTAAGAGAATCTGTAGCGGAAGTTATTAATGCTGGCCCGTCTCCCCCGACTCGGCCATAAACACGTACAGCAATTTAGTGATGTGACTACTCATCTGACGTCATCGTGGGAGAACAGGAGTGCGGGGGTGATACATTGCAGGTCTTTTGTGACTGTAGTTATATCTGGAAGAGTGAAAGTGTATAAGAGAGAGAGAGAGAGAGAGAGAGAGAGAGAGAGAGAGAGAGAGAGAGAGACTCCCTAACAACACACAAGGTTCCTCAGTTGACTACAACCTCAATAAAAAGTTCATCTCATTCACTATCATACCACAATAGTCTCTAATGTCGCTTCCACTTTCCCCCTAAACGGTAAACAAACAAGTGACACAAGACTCGAACACTTAACACCTGAACGACTATGCAACATTTCCCTTAGACTTACCTGGAGACAATTAATTCAAGGTGAGTGACAGCATTAACACCTCAGTACGATGGATACGTAATTAAAACATGTCTCATACTATGCAAACCCAAAGTCTCTCAGCGGGGTGTCACTTTACAACCCATAGCTCTCAAAAGGTCATGTGGGTCTTGTATATTCTCGAGCTTTCATTAAATCGCTTTCTATAGTCTATGATGTCCAGCTTCACCTACTTTGATTTGTCAAGTGTAAATTTAGTTTGTTTACAATGTCATTCTACAACAATGAATATTTACGGTGGAAAGAAACTCAAAAAAAAAAAAAATCTTATTCTATGTTTTAACGTATCTCAGTTGTTACTTTTTTAGCCCAGCGGAACAATTTTCAACATGGCCTTACCGCAGGTCAGTCCAGAGCCTCTCAACATTAGGTTCAGAACGTTGACGTAATCTCAGCTTCACTATTCACGCTCACGTTCCAGGCAGCTCTTACTATGAGGAGTGTGTTTGTAGTCGTTACATAAATGCCGGAGAAAGTACACACACACACACACACACACACACACACACACACACACACACACACACACACACACACACACACACACACACACACACACACACACACACACACACGCAAACGCAAGCACACACACACACACACACACACACACACACACACACACACACACACACACACACACACACACACACACACACACACACACACACACACACACACAAACGCAAGCACACACACACACACACACACACACACACACACACACACACACACACACACACACACACACACACACACACACACACACACACACACACGCGCGCACGCAAACGCAAACACACACACACAGTTCAACGGAATATCCCACATTACTAAAATCAACATGAACCCTTATTTGGATACTGATGACAACAGATGGGTCATGGTCGTCACGGGCTGTGGGTGGTCCCTATGAGGGTATGAAACTCTGGGTATGGTGCTTAGGCTACATGATGCTTAGGAAATGAAGCTTTCATTATGAAACTTCGAGAAAGAATGAAGCTTATGATATAAAGCTTACGGTATTAAGTTTTAGGGTATTAAACTTAGGTCACTTAAAACACCTTAATGGACGCAGCACACAGTAGTAAGTATCGGGTCATGTTCGTGCATTTAATGACATACTGCAAATTTCACTCTTTGTAAACACCCTCTCGAGTTAATTACAGTGCTTTAAATTTACATAACCTTTGCTCACTGCCACTTGTTCAGAATCCATATACAGAGGCTCTCAGGTACTCGAGTGTGTTCTAAATCGGTGGTTTTTAATTAACAACTAATTTCTGTTCCTAAAGGAGAGTTTACCTTGAGACTAATTACTCATTTTAACAGCACAGTTTACCTGCGACACGTATTTAAGAGATAGTAATTACAGAGGCATTGCCTGTGTAACTTTTAAGTATGGCACACGACAACGAGACCTTGAGAGACGGAATTCATTAATATGACCCATGCATGGCCCATGATAACCTTGACGCACCCATAGGACCACCAGGGAGCACAGTGGCCTGCCTATGGCCCGAGGATGTGGTAGCAGGGCCAGGGCCCCCATTCAGAGTGAACCCCACCCAGAACTTGGCACCCCCAGCCGCCCCTCGCTCAATACTATTGGCGTAATCATTTTTTACCTCAGGGCGCCGACACAATGCAAATTCTAATCAAGCTAAGTGATGCAGCACAAGGTGTAATTTGGAACTGACTCGAGGTCGTAGCAGGCCGCAACTACACCCTCTGTGACAACTGCCACCGTCGTCTTAGCTTATTTAAACCTAATCATGTCTATCAACTAAAATTTATGATACTGTATGTACTTACGTTATTATCCATCACACACACACACACACACACACACACATATATATATATATATATATATATATATATATATATATATATATATATATATATATATATATATATATATATATATATATATATATATATATATATATATATATATATATATATATATATATATATATATATATATATATATATATATATATATATATATATATCATCATTAACTCCTGCAAAACAAACCACACCTTCACCACAACACAGAGCCAGCAAAACCTACTCTTATATTATGTTTACAAGGGACTCCCGCCCACGAAGTGACTCGCACGCTAATTATAGCAGAGGATGGTAATAATTAGAGCAGGAAGCATATAACAGTAGCCACCGGTGGATAATCCAATTACCAGATCTTACATGGTAATGATAAGACAAGTCTGCAATTATCGCTCGACATTCATTAATACCATTACAGGTCACAAAGTAACGAATTAGAATAAAGATATCGATTGAGGCAACAATCTAACTAATAACGGTGTCTTTATAAGGGAGACATTATGAAAGCATTATAATTATACCATGGCAGGTTTGACCACAAGGATTGTTCTCGCCCGCATTACTGTGATGCACAGGGGACTCGGCCGCTCAACCGTATACATAATATGATTAAACGTGTGTATTTTATTATACGATTAATTAAAGGTTCACTGACAACATAATTGTCTATTGAACTAAGAATCCCAGAGTCGATAAATCAACGGGACGGAGCGTCGAGGGTGGCCAGAGAGAGCTGTTCAAAGTCTAGGTTATATCTCTTGGAGGACGATAGTTTGACTAGAGCCTCACTGACACCTCTCGGACCATAGTTTAATTATTCAAGTTAAATGATTTAACCCTTTGAGTACGATGTTCTAACAGAATGATAGCTAACATCTTTAGAATAATGGTTTATCCCTTTGAGGATAACAGTTTAATAAGATAAAAATAAACACCTTTAGGATGACGATTTAATCACTCAACAATGATAGCTTAACCCTTTGAGACCAATGGCTTAGCCCCATACTGTATTTTGATACTAATGACAACATAGCTTAAACCCTCGTCCTCAATGGATGAATGGTCGAGTGTGTGGGGAGGTGGGGCGAGAACTTCGAGAGAGAGCGACTCCAACTTCCGTTTAGTTCAGCACTTAATAGAGCAGTCTGGTAGACCAAGTGAGGGCAGTAGTTTGTGGTGCTGGAAGTTGGTGTGTGTGTGTGTGTGTGTGTGTGTGTGTGTGTGTGTGTGTGCGTGAGGATACCACAGGTGAGTACTAACGTGAAGTGACGAAAAAACAACCAATCTTCTGGAGCGTTTACGATTGTGAGAGTGGGCTTAAGCTAAAGGTGATTGGGTTAGGTTAGGTAAGGTTTGAATGTGATTCGATTTCATAGTCGGTCAAGAATTTCGAACAAGAATTGGAAAGCGGGAGAGGCCTTCACCCAGCCAACTATTCACTGTCATGTGGTTTGTTTCTCTCCCTTAGTGCGAGTTTACAGTGCAGGGCGTACAGTACCTCAAAGGTTTACACTAAGAAGCTTATCACAGCCTAGGGAGTTTACAAAATATCGCTTATCAAAGCAAAAGTTTACACCAAAAAGCTAATTCCAGAATAAGGACAAACTTTTGGTAAGACCTAAGACCATGGCTGATTCCAAAGTGAGAGTTTCGTCTACTCTTTAATGTCAATCTTGGAGGGTTTACTCTTTATTGCTTATTTCAAAAATAGTTCACACTGTGTATTACCGGAGAGTGAGATCTGAATTTTATGGTTTATAAGACTTACTTCAAAGTTTACAGGATAGTTTACAATATAGGTTTTTTTTTAATGATTCTAAGCTGTATTAAAGCACCCATGCTCTACAGGTCAACTCCCTGCCTGTACAGTAAAGGTGAGCACCCAAGCTGTACAGGTAATTACCCAGGTTGCACAGGTAAGCACCCAGGATGTACAAGTAAGCATCAGGCTGTACAGGTAAGCATCAAGCTGTACAGGTAAGCATCCAGGCTGTACAGGTAAGCATTAGGCTGTACAGGTAAGCACCCAAGCTGTGCAGGTAATTACCCAGGTTGCACAGGTAAGCACCCAGGATGTACAAGTAAGCATCAGGCTGTACAGGTAAGCATTAGGCTGTACAGGTAAGCACCCAAGCTGTGCAGGTAAGCACCCAAGCTGTACAGGTAAACACCCAAGCTGTACAGGTAAACCCCAGGCTCTACAGGTAACCATCCAGGCTGTACAGGTAAGCACCCAGGCTGTACAGGTAACCATCCAGGCTGTACAGGTAAGCATCCAGGCTGTACAGGTAAGCATCCAGGCTGTACAGGTAAGCACCCAAGCTGTACAGGTAAGCACCCAAGCTGTACAGGTAAACACCAGGCTCTACAGGTAACCATCCAAGCTGCATAGGTAAGCACACAGGTTGTACAGGTAAGCACCCAACCTTTACAGTTAATCATCCAGGCTGTACAGATAAGGATCCAGGCTGTAACAGTAAGCACCCAGGCTGTACAAGTAAGCACGCAGGCTGTACAGGTGAACATCCAAATTACTCCAGTGACCCTTAATTACACAAAATCTTCCAGTGCGAATCATACAACTATGGGAAAACCTGAGGGACCCTGTGACACTGGAGGTTGTGGGAACGTAACCCACAACACACACACACAAGGAGGACATAAAACCCGCTCGAGACCATCCCACAGCTGAATATAAGCGATCGTGCATGAATTAATGGTAGTGTTTCTCAGGACCCCACGTCGAGATGTGAAGAAAAAATATCACAATGCTCATTTAACATTGCCCAGATAGATGGCAGCAGAATTGTCACACGCTAAGACAAAGAGACTTTTTTTCTTATTTTCGTTCAAATTTGGATGGAAAGGATGGGGGAGGAAGAGAGACAGAGAGGAGAGAAGGGGGTAGGGGTAGGGATAGTCTCAGGATGATGCTCCACCCCCTGAGAAGCCCGAGAAACATCCTATTTAATGGGGCTACAAAATCCGTAGAAATGGAGGGGCATTTTGACGATTTATGAACTTTTTTTCTTCTGTCTTTCCTAAAGGCCTCATATACATCCCGATGCTACTCTTCTTCCTCCTATCATTTCATTTATTCTTCTCCTCCCCCTCTTCCCCCCCCCTCCTCCTCCTGCCCCCCACTTGGGCCCTCTCCTCCGCCACTCAGCCACCCTCCGGTATCCTCCCCGCTCTCTCCAGGATCTCTTCCCCACTGTATTTATCCAGAAGTATTTAATGTGAAAGTGTTGGGAGCACAGTTATCGCCGCGTCAGCTGATAGCCAACAGATATATCCACCAATAAGGCAAGAGTGATCAGGGAGTAATGAGGAACCTTATGGAGTTCAGGCCTGGAGCGGTGCCGGACCATCTGGCCAACCACTACCACCATATACTCTCTGACTCTGAATCATCACATCATTAATATTTGGCAAGTAATCCTATTTGTGCTTCCCCAAGGGTAGAATGGAGTGCGGAACCTGGTAATATTTCATTGCTGTCTTGATAATTATAAACTTAAAGATAACACTGTGTATACTACGAGCCCCCGAAAGGTGATTATCAATTATCTTGTGGTCTGTTGTGCCACCGACCCCATTTAAATATAGGTATACATTTTTTTGGGGGTGGTTTAAACTATATATCACCCTAACAACAAGAGGAGGGTAGACACTCGGCTTTCTATATCCAAAAGATGATAAAAATTACACATTTCTACCTTAAGGTGTGAGGAATTTGATAAAGATTAGCCGATGAATGTGTGTGTGTGACGGAGGGATACAGGTGCTGCTCCGTCCTGTTAGGTTGTGTACAGTATGTATCATGAATCATTCGTTACCTCGTCCGACACACGTTTCATCACACAGTATAAAGTCAACCTATTACCTCAACAATTATCACTCTTAATGACATGAACAATAGATAGGAAAAATACTCCAGTAGTTCATATAATTGTTCTAAAGACACGAGGAAATAATAAACTATATTTATTCCGTTTATTCCCTGACTGGGCGGGAAAAAACACCAACATAATGAAATCAGATAAATACATAAACTCATAGAAATGGTTATATGATAATAAACAAGACCCAAGTCTGCACAACACACACACACACACACACACACACACACACACACACACACACACACACACACACACACACACACACACCTCGCTGACTGTAAACTTAAGCCCATAACCTGAGAAAATATTAACAATGCAATCAAATAGCTGGAAAATATAATGGGGGTAATCTAAGGACGGGTAATAAAACGACCAATAAGATTTCAGTATTCAACACAGACGGACGGACGGACCTGTTTTATTTTTTTCTCACATTACAAAAACAAGCAAAAAGTAACACCCAAGTCTCGCCCCCAGCAGCAAAACATCAACAAAAACACAACATAATGAAAACTTCTTGACACAATCCATTAACACCGCGGTTCTACCCACACAGACAAGAGCGACATCCATCCCAACTAACAGAAACACACAAATAATCCTCTAACTATGTCCCTAATGTATACAACACACGATAGGAGACACAGAAACAAATGTAATTCCTGGTGAGGTGAGAAACACTTCACTTTACACCACCAAACTCACGACAACTTTAGTATTTATCCCCACGTGATCAACTTTCTGTTCATAAACTTAAATAGAGCTTTGTGTGGCAGGTTTGACTGGTGCTCTTACCGTCCCTCACGACACCTGTTGAGGAAATGCCACACTACTTCGAGAGATCAAGGTGAGGAAGACAACGTGTAGATGAACTCTTAAGAGGACGATAGTTTTTTTTTAAGCTCTCATCCTTGAAGGGGTTAAGGTATGATCCTTAAATATCAAACCTTTATCCTGTTAACCCAAAGCCCTAAAATGGTTAATCGATGTCCCAAAATAGTCAAACTATCATCCTGAAAGTCTTATGCTATCATTATATTAAACTATTATCCTAAAATAGTTAATCAATGTCCTAAAGAAATTGAAGTATCATCCTAAAATAATTAAACCATCATCCTGAAAGTGTTAAACCATCATCCTGAAAGTGTTAAACCATCATCCTGAAAGTGTTAAACCATCATCCTGATAGTGTTAAATCGCATCCTGTTCAACTACCAGCCTCAAATAAGACAAAATCATATCTGTTAAGCCAATTAAACCCTCTCTCTGATTGTTAAACCACCAAGTCATCATCCTCATAAAAAGTCTAAATGTAAATCATGTCCGGGAATGATTAATCAAATCATCATATCCTGTTAAGCGTTTAGCCTTTATCCTATTAAGTTATCGTCCTGAGTGGGTTACAAAAAAACTTAACCGCGTGAAGATGGTGGCGGCTGATCACTCACTCCAGCTCGGACCTGATACTTGCAGGTAACTCAACTCCACCTACGACCTGGTACCAACAGGTCACTCAACATCTAGGACCTGATACCAGCAGGTCACTCAACTCCACCTACGACCTGGTACCAACAGGTCACTCAAACCCACTACACTATTTCTCTCCTGTTTAATGTGAAATCCCTCGGGTAACATAAAAAAAAACAACGAAAATAACCACAAAACCAAAAAACATTCACCCTAAAAAAACACACCAACATTCACCCTCCAAAAACGCCAACATTCACCCTCCATAAACGCCAACATGCACCCTCCAAAAAACGCCAACATTCACCCTCCCAAAACGCCAACTTTCACCCTACAAAAACACTCTTCATTCTCCATCAAAAACGCCAATATTATCCCTCAAAAACTGCACTAAAGAAGCAACAGCCAACACCTATCACACTGGTAATAACTCACTTCGTTTTTAATGATGTAATTCTATATAACCCCACTACTTCAATTATCAATTACATGGTGAGTGCACTGAGTCCGGCTGGTGGTGAGGAGGGATGATGATGATGAGTGGAAAAGGCGGAAGAGAAGAAAGAGGATGAGAAGGAAAAGAGGGAGGAAAAGGAGGAAGAGAAGAAAAAGAAGAAGGAAGAAGAAGAGAAGAATGAGGAAAAAGATGAAAAGAAGGGGGAGAAGGAAGAGCAGAAGGGTCATGGTGCTGAGAAGGAAACTGCAGAAGAGGAGGAGGAGGGGCGGGAACTGAGGTTGTGTGTTGGCGGGGCTGCACGCGGGCAGTGGGAGCCGTGTCATTGGGTTGGCAACGTGTGCTTACTCTGCAGGTACTCGTGATTCCCCAAGGCAGCCGATAAAAGCCAATCTACCATCATTTGTTCTTTTTTTTCTTCAGTTTCCTCATCTTGATCATCCAAAATCTTAACTTGAATTCGGAAATACAGTTTTTTTTCAGTGACGCAAACTGTAACTTAATAATTTGATAATGGATTTAGTAACATAAATAATGTCCGCCAATACAGTGTTCACAAGCTGGTACTTCTGACCGCCTTTATATACTGTAGCATTAACTGGCGCTTTCTCTCTCTGGACGTCTAGTATGTGGGCGAGGGTTAGGCGGAAGACGGAAGGCGGGAGAAGGAGGAGGAGGAGGGGCAGCAGGCGCAGTTAGTGTTGCAGGAAGGAGGAGGAGGACGAGGAAGAAGAGAGCGAGTGAGAGGGCAGTGTTGTAGGTGGAGGTTAGGAGGAAGGTGGACAAAAAAGGAGGTAGGAGAGTGAAAGGCTGAATGCGGAAGTGTGAAGAAGGAACAAAGGAATGTTTCAGGAGGAGGAGTAGGGCTTGGAGTCTTAAGAGTAACTTGGCTGAGTAAAGTTTGGGGGAGAGAAAGACCAGTCAGTGTTTAGTGTAGAAAATGGAGACTGGAAATTACTTGGTGACGGAGGGATTCAAGACTCTGGAGTGGGATGGCCTCATGAAATTTGGAGGAAAGAGAGTAATCCGGGAGGAGTTTAAAAGATGATAGTTGGGGAAGACTAGTAGGGTTAGGGGGTGGGGAGGGGAGTCCATCAGCCACAAATAGGCCCTAATTTGTACAATTGTGGCAACAGTTATGAGAGGGCGGGAGCAGAGGTCATCATACAAGGGGATTTCCATGATATCGTGACGCAGGGAAATGGAAAAACGTAGTCGCCAATTGATACTACCGGATCTAGTGAGAAAAAAAAAAACAGGGCGCTGCTATCTAATCTCGCCTCGTGGTCGTGCAGCCCGTAGTTCGCTTCATCTTATACTAAAGATCCAAAGTAAAAATTTAAGAAGCAAAATGCTCGCTTGCATATTGCCTTCCACCACGCTGAGTTCATATCATGTAAGATCAGTAAGTCTGCAGACTAGTGACACCAGGAGTACGACTGGTCCTTGTATCGCCTGCCTTCCCAAGCTATTCTAAAGTCCTTCAGTCCAACTCTCTTAAGGAGAGCAACTGTGACATTTAGTGTCTGCAAATACTCCATTAAATTACATCTCTGAGAACCCGGTGGCTGAGTGGCGTGACAAGGATGATGGTGGGAGGACGGCCGAGTGGTGGTGGAGGGCCAAGCGACACACACAAGAGGGCCGGTTGGTGGTGGTGGTGGGCCAGACGACCCACACCAGAGGGCCGAGTAGTGGTGGGCCAGACGACACGAGGGCCAGGTGGTGGGATGTGTAATTATTAGTGATGTGATGATCCCTAATGGTGAGGCTGTGTAGATCTTAATGCTCACTACACGTAAATGATATGTCTGTTTTCAGCCGTCTTGCACAAGTGACTTTGACCTGTGTCCTCCCACGTGACGTAACTTCCTCCACCCTGTTACTTATTCGCTTTAATCATGTACGACATATAAAGATCTTACATACTCAGCCCAACTCCACACTAGTAATAAAAAAGAAGACACAAAGGGAAAGAAATAAACAGGGAAGATTCTTACGTAAACGAAGATGTTATCAGGGAACATTGTAAACCGGGTTGGGGAGTCAAGGCACAAACTCACCAAGGCACAAGCAATTTGTCTCTTCTACTCCTCTCATCATGTAGTCTGTCTCGTGCTGTCAAATTCTCGGCTGTTTCACAAGTGTTCTCAAAACGTGGACTCATCATCCCTTACCTGGAGCCTTCACGCCATCACATGTCTTACCTGCGAAACGAAAAAAAGAAAAAATCCCCTCAGCATATGTTTACCTTCAGTATACTGTACTTGGGAGACGGACAGACAGACAAATATTATTATCATCTACAAATAATTTTATAAAACATAAGTTATTCCTATTATAACACACACACACACACACACACACACACACACATACATACATACATACATACATACATACATACATACATACATAACATAACTTACTGTACACACACACATTACATACATACAAACATACATACATACATAAACAATACCGAAATACCGAAACGCTATCTGACCCGGTTTGACCTGCTGCTGACCTAAACTACCATGCTGACCTAGATTTGACCTAATCTGACCTAATGCTGACTAAGACAAGGAATCAGTACATCTAACAACGGTGACAAGAAGAACTTACACGATAATCTTCAACATATAATAATTAAAACACTCAAGGTTAATTTATATTGTGTTAAAGTGAATATAAGAATAACTCCCGGGGCCAAGATAACAAGATCACTGTTATCATCGAGTGAAAATGATAACAGAGCAAAGACTGAGACGAGAGTGAGAAAAACAATGATTTTTCTTTTTTCTTCTTCCACCCCTCTCCTCCTCCTCCTCTTCTTCTTCTTGGTCAGTCCGGACAATGGCAGGTACCACTTTCCATTCAGCCAATCAGGGCTCAGGAACCATGCAACAAGGACGGAACATCACCACCAACACCAACGATAATAATAAAAATAATAAATAAAGACACGATAAATTAACACCAATCTTTGTAAACATTCTACTTCGTCGAGAGAGAGAGAGAGAGAGAGAGAGAGAGAGAGAGAGAGAGAGAGAGAGAGAGAGAGAGAGAGTTTTTAAGGCCCGCACATTTCACGGAGTATTTACCCATTTCAGATTACTATCGTTCGAGAGCAGGTAGAGTGGAATCACAGTCATTACCCGTCCGTATGCCAGGAACAATGATGCGAGTGCCCCGCCCACACAGCCGCCCACACACCCAGGTCGGTACGCTCGCCCACCCCTTTGAACACATCCACCACCACCACTACCTACCACTACCACCACTTACCAACATGACCACACCTACCAAAATCACCATCACTATCTACTACTACCACCACCTACCAACATCCTCACCACTTAATATGACCACCACCACCACCACCACTACTAATTCCAGCTTACCAACACCACAACCACCTACCATTACCACCACTCCTACTTACCAACACCACCACCACCCATCCCCACCTACCAACATCCTCACCACTTACTATGACTACCACCATCACCCACCACCAAGTACCACCATCACCCACCAACAAGTACTACTACCACGATCACCGAGGCTGAACACCTGAGTATTATTTCATTTATGCATTTCAAGTTGATAATTTTCACCATTTCACGAGGCAAATGAGCAGAAAATTATTCCCCCTCTTCTTTTACGGTTCATCATCGTAAGAGTTTTATCATTACAGGTATGAAATCTCACATAATTATAATTTTAATATTATTATCACTACTACTACTACTACTATTACTACAACTACTACTATTACTACAACTACTACTATTATAAATCATTATTCCCATTGGTATTATTATTGTCATTAGTATTATCATTATTATTACTGTTACCAATTATCATTATCAGCATTACTATTATCATTATTATAACCATCATTAACAACATTACTATTGCTGTTATTTGTATTATCCGAAGTAGTAGTAGTAGCAGTAATAGCAGTAATAGTAGTAGTAGTAACAACTTGACGTATTATTACTACTATTATTAACATAATTACATTAAAGAAAACGCATCAATATCACACGGGGGTAACTTAGCCATCCTTCTTCAACGTATACATAAATGAGGCTTGAGAAGGACTGATGGAGTGTTGCCGGAGGGAGGGAGAGATGAGGGCAGAGGAGAGAGCGCGAAGGAGATGGAGGGAGAAAGGGAAGAGGAGGTGGAGAGACACAAACGAACACATAAATGGTCAAAGATATATAAATACGTATATAAGTAAAGGATATCACTTACAGAGAGCTGGTACATAAAGATACAACCCCGTAAATAATGAAACATGACCAGATGTAATGGATATTCCTGACCTGGAATAGTGTGTGTGTGTGTGTATGTGTGTGTGTGTGTGTGTGTGTGTGTAAGAGGAAGTTGACCTGAGATAAGACAGGGCAGAGGCTGGTGTAGCTGTCACGACCATTCCACAACTTACGAGTGAGTGAGGACCTGTACTGTCCACCTGCCTCCTCACTTGTTACTTTTGTCTCACACTTTTAGCAGCCAAATGTAAAAGTTACTCAATGATTAATATTAGTTCTTTGTTTCTTGCTTTCTGTGTTCACGTGAATTGGCAAAATAAATTCCTAGATACTTAATGAGAAGAACATATTTATTCTGCTAGTCACAACTGATAATCCATTACGTAAACTTAAAAAAAAATCCACGAGAGATTTTTTCATTTTATATTTTTACCAAGCCTCAACCGTCATTCACTCTCCGGGCTCGTTCGCGTCACGCTCAGCCATGCTCGAGTTACGCCTCAAAGTGCAAAGTAAAAACATACTCTTAACTTCCGTAGATCACGCATCACTTTCACGTCATATTTTCTATGCATAAATCAGCCACCACAGCAGAGACGAGACACCCAAGACCCAAGTAGTGGGTCAACCTGTAGTAACTCCCGCCATCCAGTAACACCGTAGACCTGGGCCAGAGACTGAGGAATGGTTTGATATCTTATACCTGCAACAAGGTTCTACTTAGGAGGTCGAGGAGCTAGGAGGAGGATTTGTGGGGCTGTAGACGGAGTGGAGGGGCAATGGGGGTGCATAAGGCACAGGTAGAATCTCTTAATGCCGGAGTAATCACCTGAACTCCGTACGGAAATGTTTACGACCCCAGAATGTGTAAAATTATATATATATATATATATATATATATATATATATATATATATATATATATATATATATATATATATATATATATATATATATATATATATATATATATATATATATATATAGACAAGCGGATCCGTGAAAGGGAATTAGTGAAGGTAGACAGAATGGAGACCGTCAGGAGGATGTACACACGGGAGGCGGCCACGTCGGCTCAGAAAGTAAGCTCCTTGGTGAGGTACCCAAGACGGAGGGATAAGTCGCATTATGTCGGCGGGAAATATGATACAGACATATAACAATACAGACCAGTGGAGTAGGAGCCCGGCCAGTGTGTGAGGTGGGTCACCCTACACAACTGTGCTGGAATTGACGAACACAACGGTGAAAAAATCTGAAAACTTATTATGCTAATGACACTAAAAGTCTAATATCGGAAATAATTTACACATCCACAGCTATTCAACTCTTATGCAAGATAAAAGACAAAGGAGGTAGTTAACACATCAAGACAATGTAACATACTATAATACTATTACTTAACGACGTTGAGGATAAATTTATGGCACCAGTTCAGTTTCTTTGTAACCTAAGTATTCCACAAAATTGTGTCAAGCGATGTGAATCAATCCCTGTGAACCTCTACACACTAACGACACAATACACCCGAATGATATTGATTCATTTTAAGGCTATAAGGTTAAAGGTTCAAGAGACTGAAAATTAGTAAATTACAACACATGAGAGACTACTGATTGTCGAATGAATCAATAAAACAGATTTAATATATGAATAAAACAAAGTGTATAGAGCGACAGGATAAGGATAATAATGTACAGAAACATAGCGAAAGAAAACTGAATTTGTTAAGACGTCAGCCGCGTTAATACCCAGTCTATGGTTGTCGCAGAGCAAGTTTATCGTAGATTTCTTTTTTAGAACGATGACTAATTTGGTAGTGAAAAATTGTGATATGAGAGATGTCTTCCTTGTGACACTTAAGACATCTGGTGACACCTACGAGAGACTGACTCCTGATAGGGGGAAGTGAAGGTGACGGCGGGGACGAAGGAGAAACGTGAATGACTGAGAGCGAGGTACAGCCCACCAGAAAGATACCACCAAACGTCGTGTTAAGTTACTATATCAGCAACTGCCCCGTTACTAACATAAGATACAGTACAAAGAGTCCTCCTCACTGCTCACTCGACGTTCACCACGGTAAAGACGCCGCCTGGTGACGCACTTCCCGCACACCAATTGGCGACGCACCATTATCCATCAAGCGCAAATAACAAAAACCTATTAAAACTGAACATGACTGGTATTGCGAACTATAATTAACACGTCTCTTAGGCCATTTGGACATAATTTATGGATCAGGAAAACCATCTTAGCCGTGTCCACCCAGCATCAACCCCCGGCCACTCGTCACATCTCGCGCGTCTTGTGTGCAGGTGGCCAGCACGGCGTCACGGTCCTCCTGCCCCACCTGGATCATTACTCTACGGAATAACGTTACCTGGCCGAGCTGCAAGTCACCTTCACCCTACCACCACCACCTCCCCTACAACTACCAGCCCTACTACCACCTCCCCAACCCCTACCACCATAACACCTACCACCATCCCTATAACCACCAACCTTACCACCACCTCCACCCATTACTAACGAGCGCCACACCTGACGAAGCCCAACGCACGCAAGCACGCACGCACACATTTTCGTGGTAATACTTCCAAATTAAACACAACTTCTGGGGGGAGGGGTGAGACAGACGTTTACACTAGCAGAAAGAGGCGAAGAGAGTTATGACAAGAAGATGATGATTACGAACATGGACCCCACAGTTAAACAAACAGGAACCCCACAGTTAAACAAACAGGGACCCCACAGTAAAACAAACAGGGACCCCACAGTAAAACAAACAGGGACCCCACAGTAAAACAAATAGGAACCCCACAGTAAAATAAACAGGGACCCCACAGTAAAACAAACAGGACCCCACAGTAAAACAAACAGGGACCCCACAGTAAAACAAACAGGGTAAAACAAACAGGGACCCCACAGTAAAAACAAACAGGAAAACAGTAAAACAAACAGGAACCCCACAGTAAAACAAACAGGAACACAGTAAAACAAACAGGGACCCCAAACAGGGACTACAAACAAACAGGGACCCCACAGTAAAACAAACAGGGACAAAACAAACAGACCCCACACTAAAACAAACAGGGACCCTACATAAAACAAACAGACACTAAAACAAACAGGACCCCACACTAAAACAGTGACCCCACACTAAAACAAACAGGGACCACCAAACAGACTAAAACAAACAGGGACAGTAAAACAAACAGGGACCCCACAGTAAAACAAACAGGGACCCCACACTAAAACAAACAGGAACCCCACAGTAAAACAAACAGGGACCCCACACTAAAACAAACAGGACACCCACACTAAAACAGGCAGGGTGCCAACGGTAAAATAGTACCATGAAAGATAATAGGATGCCATGGTAACATGAGAGTGCCTAGCTCATCCATTTTGCTGTGGAAAGAACACAAATCAGAGTTACCGTGAAATATGACTATGGAAGACGCGGGTGAAAGTGGTGAGCTGGAGGAAGGCGAAGGGAATGAAGGGGGGAAGTGAAGGGAGATAAGTGGAAGGAGGTGGAGGGAGGAGACATACATTGTGCTGAGAACAGATGAAGAAAGAGCCTCTCCCCCCCTCCTCTCCAGCCAGGGTGTTGAGAGAGGTAAAGGAGAGTAAAGAGTGTGTGGTGGGGGGTGGAGGAGGAAGAGGAGAAAGGCAATGTATGAGAGCGTGTCAGAAGACAAATGACTGGGTGAATTAAAGAAGCGCAGTGTGTGTGTGTGTGTGTGTGTGTGTGTGTGTGTGTGTGTGTGTGTGTGTGTGTGTGTGTGTGTGTGTGTGTGTGTGTGTGTGTGTGTGTCATCTCCCTGCCATTATATCCGGAAGTAAACACAAGTATGGAGAATGTGACATTGTTAAGAGTTATGAATCCTTACACATCTCATCATATCCCTCAAGGATGAATAACCAACACGACGAGATAAGAGTCACAGTGTTTACCTTTGGTTATGCCTTGAGGAAGATAGGCAATAACCAGCACAAGTGTATGAAATGACAGGTACGGATCCAGGA